>NW_026726239.1:0-41525 GCF_029784015.1 Lycium ferocissimum
GAGCATACCGAACCAATGAATTGAAACAAAGACTATATTCCCCGAGCACTCATATTCTCTTGCTTTAAATTCGGAGAACATCGGCTTCGGGCCACTTGAACCTCGGGTGGCAAATAATGACGAAGGAAGGCATCTACAAATTCCTGCCAAACTGAAGGAGGTGCATTTTCCTTCTTTGAAGCTATCCAATTATTATACCATAAAACAGCGACATCGCGCAATCTATAAGACGCTAACTCCACTGACTCAATATAGGAAGCATGTATAATCCTCAGCGTCCTCAACATCTCGTCTATAAAACCTTGCGGGTCTTCATCCGACTTTGACCCGAAAAATTCTGGCCGGTTCAAACTCATAAAATCACGGGCTCTAGCACTAGTGGCCCTATCACCTGGACCCGCACTCTGCTATTGATCCTGGGCTACAACTAGTTGAGTCAATAACTGAATAGCCTCGGTCATCTGCTGGCTCGAAGTACCCGATTGGAGGACCGGAGGCCTTTGGGCTTGAGCCGGAGCCGAAGCTTCGTGCTCCTCCGAAATCGGCGGGCTGTGAGAGGTAAAAGATGGAGCCTCATTGTGGGACTCACCCTCTTCTATATCTACCGAAGACTCTTGTTCAACCCGCCTTCCTGTCGCAGTCTTGCCTTTCTGGGCGGCTGTTGCTTTCCTCTTTGTCGGCATCGCTGAAATCGTAGCGCACAATTAAGGAAAAAGAAAATCTTATAACAAAGCTCTATCGCACGATCTATGAAGTAGAAAAAGGGTCATTATTCCTAAATGCCCTGCAACCTCTTGTTTATAAGTGTGGCGCGCTTCACACCCATAAACGATACTGTACTGGACACGACTCGTAGACACTCCCTAGGACAGAACTACTCTGATACCACTTTTGTCACGACCCAACTAGAGGTCATGACGGGTACCCGGAGCTGGCTATCGAGCACCATATACTATGCTAACTATCATGCTCTACCTGAGCATACATCATTCTCAATACAAACCTATCATGAGACAATCTCTCAAAATATGAGTATGTACATAATATGCAATGGAGAAGTCACATAACATCTACAACCCACACATAAGTATCTACGAGCCTCTAACTGGAGTACTGAACATAAGGACGGGACAGGACCCTGTCTTGCCCGAATATATACACAAAAGACTATATCAAAAGGCGCACCTCCGAGTAGGAAGTTGCTCCGTGCCGATCGGCTCCTAAGGATCTGTACAATCCCCCTATCTACCTGTGGGCATGAACACAATGTCCAAAAAGAAAAGGACGTCAGTATGAACAATGCACTGAGTATGTAAGGCATACATGGTAACATAATAAGGAAATGTAGAAAGCATGAGAAGAAGAGATAACTGTAATTGCTTGCCTCTTGAGGCGGAATCGTGCATACTTACTTTTTTACCTTTATAACATATCACACATACATACATAAGCTGTCTGAATCAATAACATCATTAGCCTGCGTCCGGGGTAATCATGTCACGCCGCCCACTAGTGGTGCCATGTTTGGCCAAATAAGCACGGTGTTATCATAAGCCGCCCGCCTTAGTAGTGTCATGCCCGGCCATTTAGGCACGGTGTAATCATAAGCCGCCCGCCTTAGTGGTGTCATGCCCGACCATCTATGCGCGGTGTAATCATACATATATACTGTCACGACCCAACTAGGAGCCATGATGGGTACCCGGAGCTACCTTACCGAGCACCGCCCATCATAAAACTTTCCCTAAATATACATTACTCCCAGAACGGAATTCATCATGATACGATCATTATCATTTCCAAAATATATCTACCTTTGTGCACATAAGCCTACGAGGCTATCAAAAATGATATAGGAATATACACTGTAGTGATCATGAGACATCTGCTACCCACAAATAAGTATCTACGAGCCTCTACAAGAATAATGAGACATAAGGACAGGACAGGGCCCCGCCGTACCCAATACATGTGCGCAAAAGGACATACCTAAAATCTGCAACTCCAAAATAGTGGAGTGCTCTTGTATATATATGCTGAACAGGATCCTAGGAATCTGGTCCGTCTCCCTGTCTACCTGTGGGCATGAACACAACATCCAAAAGAAGAAGGACATCAGTATGAAAAATGTACTGAGTATGTAAGGCATGAGTAATGCTAACATAATAAAGAAATAATGAAGCATGAGGCATAGATATAACCTGAACGTCGAGTGCCTCTTAAGGCGAGTATTATGCCTGCTTAACTTTTAAAGGAAAACACATGTCATGCATATCAAATGTACCATCATCGTTAACCCGCGTCCGGGTAACTATCACACGCCGCCCACTAGTGGTGTCATGTCCGGCCAAATAGGCACGGTGTCATCATAGCGGTGTCATGTCCGGCCATCTAGGCACGGTGTAATCATAAGCATCCCACCTTAGTGGTGTTATGTCCGGCCATCTAGGCATGGTGTAATCATACGCAGCCCGCCTTAGCGGTGTCATGTCCGGCCATCTAGGCACGGTGTAATCATAAGCAGCCCACCTTAGAGGTGTCATGTCCGGCCATCTAGACACGGTGTAACCTCATCATTATACACTCAACATGAAGCGTGCATGAGAGCTCAAAGAAAGCTATAACTCTATCGGAGTGATATAAGGTCGGGGACCTCCAATTACATTATGGAGTAATCATAATCAGCATGCCTCCCCTCGAAGGAACTAGTATTGTAAGGTGAGACTAGCAACAATGAGCAACATCAAAGAATTCATACCACAAGACCACTATCGTCGCAATAACGTCATGTTATAAGCTTTAGAATCTCTAGACATAGATTCATCATCATCATTATCATTATCATATTCATAACATATCTCTTATCTTTATCCCATGAGAAGCTCTTAATAATCAAAGACTTGTAGCTTTTGGAATGAAGGAAAGTCATGGAAATCATAAATAGAGATAGTAATATGCGAGTCATGCCTTAGAAGAAGAAGGAACTAGCCTCACATACCTTTATGTCTTCTTCACACTAAACGCTCTTCTTCCAATCTTACGATTCTACATTCAAGAGAATTCGCACTAATAATTAGATAATCGAAAACATACTTAAGCTTAAACTAGAGTGACTAAGAGCTAATGAAAATTGGGCAGCATTTCCTTTGTTTCTACAACTTTCTCCATATAATAACCAACTCCCAAACATCAACAATACACCCACAATATCATAATCAATAAACTTCACTAAGTTAGTCATTATTCAATCCCCAAAGTTTCCTCTCAAAGTCATTCATAACCATAGCCATAATACAACACCACATTCATACTCATATAATGCTTCTCCAATATCCTTAATACCGATTATAACAAAACTATACTCATAACATATCAAGAACTATGGGTCAAGTCAAGTTACTATTCAAGAATACCATTATTTTCACATTTGAGCTTCCATATTCTACTTTCTTCCATAATCCAAATCTTTCAACCATTCAATATTCTTAATAACATGAAATGATCATAAAACTCACCTTTTGTTTATGTAAAAATGGGCTTTGAATGAAAATGCTTCACTTGGAGAAAACCCTAGCTTCAACTTCAAAGAGATTCTTGACTTCTAGCAACTCTAATGAGCACCCATACCCTTGATTCCACCAATTTGTAGTGTTTGATCCTTTATTTACCTTGGGTTTATGGTAATGAAGTATGTGGTATATTCTAGAGCTCTTGAGAAAGGTGGAGAGGTTGGGAAATGAAAAAAATACTAACTTGGGTCACTTATTTATACTTGAAAAAAAAAACTGTCCCGATCATGTTGTACAGACACTTATAAGGGCCGTATAACATTATACGGTCTGTATAAGTGACCGTATTTCACCATCAGGAAGTTTTCTTTTTCTGTAAGGTTATACGGACCCTTATACGGATCGTATAAAGTTATACGGACCGTATAAGTGGTCGTATAACTCCATTTTTCTCCGAAATTAATCTCGTCGATTCGTTTGATCTCCAATCCTTATGGAACCTTCATAGCACTTGTTTAACACTTCATTAACAATCTAAGGAGCGTTATTACTTTTCCTCAAGACATTATTAAATCAACATTAGCTTGGTACTTGCAAACCCTTTTCAAAACACGACTTATACTTTAGATTCTTCAACGAACTTTCTTTTCTTGCCTCGAATGTCTTTGGAATCTTAATTAGAATCATTAAGTACCCCTTCTTACTTGTAGGGACATCATATACGTCTTACCCTACGTTAGACTATTTACCTTACAATGCCATGAAATTTTTCGAGGTGTAATACATACTTATCATGAAGCAAGCATAAGAGCTCAAGTAAATACTGTAACTCTATTGGAGTGACGTAAGGTCGGTAACCTCCGATTACATTATGGAACATCATGATCGTCATGTATCACCTTGAAGGAACTAGCACTGTAAGGTGAGGCTATTAACAATGAATAGCATCAAGGAATAATGTCAAGATCATTAACATCAAAATAGCACTATATCATTATCAATGGAACATAGCTCATTTCTACCTTGTGGGAAACTTTTAATACTCTTTAGCTTTCATCTTTGGAATGTAAGAAGGTCATGGTAACTACCGAAAATAACTCACAATATATATATATATATATATATATATATATATATATATATATATATATATATATACGAATCATGCCTTGAAAGAAGGGCTAGCCTTACATACCTTTATATGTTTTTAACTCTATAGCCTACTTGCTTGCCTTTCGAGCTCGCGATTCTACCTTCAAGGGAATTTGTACTAAGATTAGACTACTGGGAACATACTTAAGCTTAAGCTTAAGCTATGGCAACTAAGAGTTAATGAAAATTTGGCAACGTTTCCTTTATTTCGACAACTTCTTCCATAAATATAAGACAACCCTCAACACCAATAATAACACCCATATTCATTCTCATATAATACTCCTTTAATATCATTTGTATTATTCAACACAAGATTGTACTCATAACATGTTAAGAACTATTATTCAAGTTAAGTCATCATTCAAGAATATCACTATTTCCATATTTGTACTCCCTATTCTCCTCCCTTCCATAATCCAAGTCTTTTAACATCTCAATATTCTTAATAACATGAATTGAACATAAAACTTACCTTTGATGATGTAGGAATGGACTGTGGATGTAAATATTTCACTTGGAGAAAACCCCACTTCAACACCAAAGAGGTTCTTGGTTTCCACAAACCCTAGAGAGTATCCTTACACTTGATTCTACTAATTCTTGGTGTTTACTCCTTGATTTCCCTTAGATATATGATGATATGATGAGATAATTTTTCTAGAACCTTCAAGACTTAGAAATACATTGAAATCTGAAAATTTGGAGCATAACTTGTCTATTTATAGCTGAAACTGGAATGTTCCAGAGAAGCGGTTCGATGAGCAGGTCGACGACCCATGGACGTGTCGACGGTCCATTGACTTGCTTCATTGACTTACACCTAAGAATCTTGGATTGCAAAAACGTGTCGACGTTTGGGTCGACGGTCCCGTCGACGTGTCGATGGTCCGTCAACTTGGTCCGTCGACTTGTGCCTGCAGATCTCAGTCTGCAGAAACATATTGACGGTGCACAGTGACGGTCCGTCGACATGTCGACGGCCCGTCGACAGTGACTGGTGTCTGCAGAATTTCCCTGATTCAGTTCAGATTGCGTCGATTCGATTTGTCCAACTTCTAACCCCGTAAATCGCTAGGAATACCTGCTGGTACGTTTGTATTCGGGGTAAGATATCCTCTACCTTAACTATCTCCCACGAGCTTTCTTATCTTGCCTCAAATGTCTTTGGAATCTTAATTAGGAACATCAAGTATCCTTCTTACTTGTAGGGACATCATATACATCTCACCCTGCGTTAGTCTATTTACCACACAACAACATGAAATTTTTTCAAGGTGTAACACTTATGCTGAGAACGAGTCAAGCCTGTAATGAAATCGATATTAATCACTTCCCATTTCCAAGTCGGAATTTTTGCTTGCAACAATCCCCTAGGCTCCTGGGGCTCAATCTTTACCTGCTGGTAATGAGGACATTGAGCTATGAACTCTGCTATATCTTTCTTCATTCCATCCCACCAATAAATGAACTTAAGATCATGGCACATTTTTGTCGCTCCCGGATGAACAGAATAACGAAAATAATGGACTTCTTCTAAAATCTAGTGACGTATCCCTGCAATATCAGGAACACATAGTCTACCTTGGTACCTAAGAACTCCATCTGTAGAAATCTCAAATGGTGACTTTTTATTCTGAGGAACTGTATTTCTATAATGAACTAATATGGGATCCTCATACTAGTGCTCTTTCACCTCAACTACTAATGACGAAATAGCTGAATTCTGAATGGTAACTCCCATATTGCCCGAGTCCATTAACCGAACTCCTAGGCTAGCTAACTGCTGAAGCTCACGAGCTAACTCTCTTTTCTCTAGCTGAACATCACATAAGCTACCCATAGATCTATGGCTAAGAGCATCAGCTATGACATTTGCTTTCCCTGGTTGATATAGTTTAATAACATCATAGTCTTTCAACAGCTCCAACCATCGCCTTTGCCGCAGGTTCAACTCTTTCTGCTTGAAAATATATTGCATACTTTTATGATCGGTATAAATATCAACATGAATACCATACAAATAATGCTTCCATATTTTCAATGCATGAATTACCGCAGCTAACTCTAAATCATGGGTCGAGTAGTTTTTCTCATGTTTCCGCAACTGACTTGAAGCATAAGCAATCACTTTACCATGCTGCATCAACACACAACCTAACCCCACGCCAAAGTGTCAAAACCGGGGCCGAAGTCAATCTATCCTTCAGCTCCTGAAAATTGCGCTCACAAGCATCCTTCCATTGAAACTTAGCTGCTTTCTGAGTTAGCTTCGTCAGTGGTGCTGAAATAGTAGAAAAACCTTCTACGAATCTTCTATAATAACTGGCCAAACCCAGAAAAATATGAACTTCCATAGGTGTTGTGGGTCTCGGCCAAGTCCTCACAGCTTCAATCTTCTAGGTATTCCCCCGAGTACCTGAAATAATGTGCCCCAGAAAAGTCACAGAATTCAACCAAAACTCACATTTTGAGAATGAACTTTGCATAAAGCTCCCGGGCCTAAAGAACTCTAAGGACAGTACGTAAGTGATCTGCATGTTCTGCCTCGGATCGAGAGTATACTAAGATATCATCGATAAACACAATCACAGACGAATCTAGAAAAGGCCTGAACACACTATTCATCAAATCCATGAATACCGCCGGTGCATTAGTTAATCCAAACGACATTACTCGAAACTCGAAATGACCATATCAAGTTCTGAAGGCTGTTTTTGGAATATCCTTCTCTCGAACTCTCACCCGATGATACCCGGATCAATTAAATCATCAATCTTTGGAAGTGGATATTTACTCTTTATTGTCACCTTATTCAGCTGCTTGTAGTTAATACACATCCTTAAGGAACCATCTTTATTTCTTACAAACAACACAGGTGCTTCCCACAGCGATGAACTAGGCCTAATAAAGCCTTTTTCTAGCAAATCTTTTAATTGCTCCTTCAACTCCCTTAATACTGTAGGAGCCATTCTATAAGGAGGAATATATATTAGTTTAGTATCCGGTAGCACATCAATGACAAAATCAATCTCTCGCTCTGGTGGAAGCCCTGCAAGCTCGTCCGGGAATATATTCGAAAACTTATTCACTAGTGGGATAGATTGAAGAGTTGGCGGCTTCACTTCTGTGTTTTGAACCCGGACTAAATGATAAATACATCCTTTAGCAATCATCTTCCTTGCTTTGAGATAGGAAATAAAGCTACCTCTCAGGGATGCCATATTACCCTTCATTCTAGAACCGACTCTCTTGGAAACTGGAAATGAACCATTTTTGCCCTACAATCAACATTAGCATAACATGAGGCCAACTAATCCATACCCATAATGACATCAAAATCTACCATATTCTGCTCAATCAGATCAGCCATGGTATGGCGGTTGCAAACTACAGCCACATAATTTCTATATACCCGACTAGCTATCACTAGGCCATATACGGATGTAGATACTTCAAAAGGTTTAATTGACTCAGGTTTTGCCCCAAATCGATTGGCAACATAAGGAGTAACATATGACAATATAGAACCTGGATTAATCAATGCATATACATCATGAGAAGATACTGATAATATACCTGTGACAACATTGGGAGAAGACTCAGGATCCTATCGTCCAGCCAGTGCATAGATACGATGCTAAGGACCACTCAAACTAGATGCTCCTTCTTACCTATACCACGACCTGCTGGCCTGAATCACCCCTATACTGAGAACCCAGAACTCTAAATCTCTGACCCGGCTTGAAGTGAATAGGTCGATCAAATCTCTGGCCCGCAAATCGTGGAGGTACACTAGTCACTTGTACGGCCTGAGTGCCTAGAATACTGCTGCCTCTGACCTCGTCTAAACTTACTAACAGGACCTGAGGATCTATCCCTCTTACTATCACCCATATCATGCTCACGCTCACTGCCCCGCTGTTGCTGCCGCTCTTCCAAATTCTGGATATGGTCTTGAATGCGAGAAATATCCATACCATCCTGAAGTGAGGCCGTCAAATATTCATCAGTCAAATGTCGCCCCAAACCGTTCATAAATCGATGCACGTGATCGCCCATATCAACTACCATGGCCGGAGCATACCTGGCCAAAGAATTAAAACGAAGGCTATACTCTAAGGCACTCATATTCCCTTGTCTAAGATTCAAGAACCTATCAGCTCTGGCCTGTCGAACCTCTGGCGACAAATAGTATCTGAGGAAAGCATCTACAAAGTTTTTCCATACCAGTGGAGGTGCGTTAACTCCTCTAGAAGACATGCAAATAGCATACCAATAAACCGCAACATCCAGTAATCTATAGGAGTCCAACTCTACCGACTCAACATCCGAAGCATGTATTACCCATAATGTTCTCAACATTCCATCTATGAAGCTGCGCGAGTCCTCATCCGAATTTGGGCCAAATAATTCTAGATGGCTCAAACTAATGAAATCACAGGATCTGGCACTGACAGCTCTATCACCATGACCGTACCTTGCATCTGGGCCTATGCGGCGACTAACTGGGTCAGCAAATGGATGGCCTCTCTCATCTCCTAGCCCAAGGCATCTATAGAGGAACTGGGGGTACTGAAGCTGAAGTTGAGGCTTCTTCATGCTCTTCTAAAGCAGGTGGTGAGTGAAAGGACCGAGATCAAACCTCATTCTGAGACTCGGCATCCTCTATATCTGTCGGCGAAACCCGCTGAGTCCTCATACCTACCACTGTCTTGCCTTTTTCGGCTGCTGTAGCTTTTTTCTTCACAGGCATTGCTTAAAACATAGCGCACGGTTAGGAAAAGGGAAATTCTTATATCATGGCTCTATCGTACGATCTATGAGGAAGAAAAAGGTCAATCATTCCTAAATTCCCACAACCTCCTGTTTATAAGTGTGGCGCGCTTCACACCCATAAACAAGACTCTACTGGACACGACTCAAAGACACACCCTAGGACAAACTGCTTTGATACCACTTCTGTCACGACCCAACCGAAGGGCCATGACGGGCACCCGGAGCTAATATACCGAGCACCTCTTATCATACTCTCATAGTCTTATCTAGGTGAGCCACATGGCTGACTCATAATCACCACGGAACCAAAAGACACAAGTTTCATCAAGCATAGGCACATCTATATAAACATCATTAACTATGCCTGTATGTACAAGTCGACAAGGCTACTAAAAATGATATACAAAATATAAACCGATAAGGTTATGGGATATCCAGTTATGTACATCTATCTACGAGCCTCTACATGGAGTATATAATATCATGAAGATGGGACAGGACCCCGCCATGCCCAAATATTTACACAAAAGAATAGTACAGGCTAAACTACAGATCCGGATCAAATGGAGCACTTCTATGCAATCATTGATGAAGCAGCCTAGGGGTCTGGTCGGTCTCCCTGTCTATCTGCGGGCATGAACGCAACGTCCACAAATAAAAGGACGTCAGTATGAATAATGTACTGAGTATGTAAGGCATGAATAGCAATATGATGAAAACATGAAGATAACAAGATAAAGAGAACAATTTTATACCTTCCCATACCTCTTAAGATGATTGTCTTACATACTTAACCTTTCTCTAGAGGAAACATTTCACACATATCCATATAATAATACCATACTCGATCATGTAAGTTTGCTGTCACCCATACCCGGCCATAACAAGGCTCGGTATTGTCCGTACCCGACCATGACAAGGCTCGGTGTTGTCCATAATCAACTGCAGTGGTGTGCGCGCAATAGACATCATACCCGACCATATAAGCTCGATGTCACCACATAGCTATATATATGTGTGTGTGTGTGTGTGTGTGTGTGTGTGTGTGTGTGTATATACATATATGTGTACACATACATATATATGTATATATATATATATATATATATATATATATATATATATATATATATATATACATATATGTGTGTACATATATATGTATATATATATATATATATATATATATATATATATATATATATATATATATATATATATATATATATATGTATATATATACATATATGTATATATATAGGTATATATAGGTATTTATTATTGTACAATTAGTGGAAACGCTTTTGACCAAGAACTAGGAAGAAAATTATTTAATAAACTACCAGGAGCTCTAGGAAGAGAGAATAATAATTAGCAAGAAAAAGATGGAATTATGTAAAAATCATATAAACTTTTTAGGAGTAGTACTAGGAGATCGAAAAATAAAATTACAACCTCATATAGCTAAAAAGGCCTCAGGATGTACTAAATGTATAATAAATAAACGAATAGTTCCACCAAATTTAATAAAAGTTCTAGACAAACCAGTTGCAGATCTCCTAACTTACATCCTTTACATCTAAAAGTTATATTTTTATTTTCTCTATGAAGTATTTTTGCTTCTTCTATAGCTATGTCTACTTCAAAATCTTTTTGTATTAATTCTATGTTCATATTCTATACACATGATACATCCTTCTATAAAACAATTTTTACATTTTGCTCTTTTATCTCTACTAGGAAACCACTTACAAGAGAAACATGCATTACTATCTAAACCTTTATTTCTTTCGAAGTCGTGATTAGGTTATTTAATTCTTGTTTGACTTTTCAATAATGATCTTGCATCTATTAACCTAAAGGCATAAAGTTTACTTGTTGTTCTAGCTATTTAATATGTTATATATATATATATATATATATATATATATATATATATATATATATATATATGTGTGTGTGTGTGTGTGTGTGTATATATATATATATATATATATATATATATATATATATATATATCTATATATATATATATATATATATATATATATATATATATATATATATATATATATATATATATGTGTGTGTGTGTGTGTGTGTGTGTGTGTGTATATATATGTCTATATATATACACACATAGCTATATATATCATCATCATCACTATATCCTTCCTTAAAGGGTCAATTGTCATAAGACGAGATCAACAACGATGAACAAGATCTACAAAATCTTGAGCTTCTAGCGTTTCTAGGAGATAGAACGTTATGAACATCATAGATGGATTCACGTTGAGGAAAACATGCCTTTAGAAAAAATGGACTAGCCTTAACATACCTTTATGTCTTCTTAACTACTTAATGTTCTACTTCAAAGCCCGCAAAATCTACATTTAAGAAAATTTACACTAACGTCAGGTCTTGGAATTACTCATAAGTTCAAACTAGAATATTTAATAAGCTAGCGGGAATTGGGCAACACTTCCCCTATTTTATCTACTTCAACCATATTCCAAATCATCTCCCAACAACAATGACAACTTTAACAATATCATGATTAAGAGATTTTATTTAAATTATATCCAATACAATCCCAAAACTCATTCCCATAATCAATTTATATCAACAACTTCAACACAACCCCTTATACACCTGTATACAACACTTTCCCATCATCATTATTGCCCTTCATAAGAAGATTATACTCAAAACACTTTAATAATTATAACTCAAGTTACTTTACTACTCAAAATATTCACAAATTCATATTTGAACTTCCTTTTTCTCTTTCTCTCCTCAATCAAGTTGTATAGCAATCAAACATCCTCAACAACATGCAATAGATGTGAAAACTTACCTTAATCACACGAGAACAAGCTTTGGATCAAATTATTCCACTTTAGTGAAACCCCCAACTTTAACACCAAAGGAATTCTTAGACTCTTCAAACCCTAGTGAGCCTTTCAACTCTTGAATCTCTTGAATTTTGCCTCTTGATCTTTGATTTCACTTGGGTTTGGTTGTGTGTGTGTTTAAGAGAAAGTTCTACAGCTTTAATGGACTTTGGGAAATGTTGAAATGAGCAAAAATGAACAAGGGTCGAGATTATATATAAAAAGAAATCTGGTATCGACCTAGATTTACGGTCCATTTTTACGGACTGTAAAAATTATACAATCCGTATAATTGGACAAGAAATCCAACCAGTAACTCACCCCTTCTAGAATCAATTTACGATGAAAGCCAGCCAAATATACAGTCGGTAAAAATTATACGGTCCGTATATCTAACCATAAAACCCCTTTTTCCTGAAACATATTCTCGTTGATTTGTTCAACCTTTAATTCTTTCAATACCTGCTAAACATGAACTTAACCCCTTATAGTTATAAGATAAACTTGTCTAATCCTATTCAACCTTGATAACCCCCGTATCTGAGACTAGAACCACTAACACACGACGAATCTCAATGTACAAAACCATGAGGTGTAACAACTTATGTCATGGGGAAGATTTATTGGGGATGTTGGAAGTGAAGAAGGACATTTTGTGAGTGGGATGGTTAAACGGGATGGTTGTAACTTGCCCAGCCGGTGGGGCTAGTACGTGTGCATGGCTTACTAGGTTGAAGTATACCGGATGAGGGTTTTGTTATGAGGGGACTGAGTGGGTAGTTCCTGGAGCTTGAGTGTTTTTAATCGGTGGTGGGCCATAGCAGGAGGGACCAGCATGGTTTGGATTGGCGGTGCTTAGTGGAGGTGGCACGGTTCCTGGTGAGTAAACAGGAAAATAGTCGGGCACTGGAGAGCTTAACGATGGGAAGAGAGGAGGGGGCCTCCTTCCTTCAGTGGAGTTATTCTTTTTGACATCGGCCGCCCCTCTTCTGGATATCTTTTCTCGAAGAGTGGTAACGGTAGTCAACGATGTTGCAATTACATCCTCTTAGGATGCTACTTATTGCGAGTCGTGGGTGTTTCCGTTGCCGAGAACAAGCTCATTTCTTGTCTCTTCGAGGGTACCAATCATTTTGTCCTTTCCTTTGTCGGGGAGGGATGCTAACGCAGCCTCAGATCTCGTGAAATATGCCAGCTTTCGATGTCACACTAATTGGCCCCATTCTATAAGATAACAATAACTCAACGGTAAAGAAATTTAGTTTATTGGACACCAAATATAAAAGAAAAATATCACATATGGGTATTTCAAACGGAAGTAGCACACAAAGTCATATACTGAAGCTTGAGCACTTTTGATCTGATGTTCTAAGGTCTTGGATATTATGGGCCTTTTATCTTCGGGTGGATCTTGGTTTGGTGGTCTCGCAGTTGACTTCCCATGGCGAACATTTGTGACCTGTCATAAATATTTAAGCAAATGGAGGGATTATAATTTAAAGCATGAAGGGACCGAGTCTTACGTAGATCAAGCCTACGTATCCCGCCGGGGGAAATCAGGTCCTACGTAGTTCGATTACAAAAGAAGTATATACATTTCTTCCTAAATATCCTTTGGCTAATCCTAACTATAGACATCCCCAAACCAGGCCAAACTAGGGCTTCCCGCGTATCCCTCAATTGGGACATCAGGTCGGCGCGATTCCATTACAAATTTATGAGGGTGGGGTTAACATTTGTGCAAAAGAGAGGACACCTAATATCTACCCAAAAGTATTGCTTCTGCAAGCCACTGTCCTTACGAACTTGTTTTCTCATGTCGAATCTTTCTTTCCCTTAGAACCACGGTGGGAGTAGGACCAAGATCTATCCGGTCCTGATTATATTTTTGAGCTCAAGTTTGAAAGCATGGCATCCTTCAATATCATATCCCCTGGCTCCAGTATGGTATAGGCAGAACTTGTTTCTGTTGGGCCTTAATGGTGCGAGCTCATAAACAGGCTCCACAGGCCTGATTTTGTTCAGTGAAGCCAAAGTCGAGAAGAGGCGAGCGTTCGACTCCTCAAAACCTGTGAAATCATACCGCCAAACTTGGGTCTTAGGGGTAACTCCCTCTCTTGGGGTGATGGGGTCATGGATGTAACACCTCGTACCTTTAACCTAAGCTTTGACCATGATCCTAGACTTAGAGAAGTAGATAAAGGATGTGAGGATTGGAATTTTCCTGTTCAGTTGTAAGATGGGAGTTTACGCCCATGAACAGTGACCGTATTTCAGTTTACGGGCCGTAAACCAAGTCGTAAACTGGTACCAAGAATTTCTGAACATTCTGGAATTTGACATTTTGATGTCACATGGTTAAATACGGACCGTATTATGTTTTATGACCCGTATTTCAAAACTTATTTGGAATTTGAGAAAACTTCCTTGATCTTTCCAACAATATATTATAGGGGTCAAACAGACATCTGTACAAAGAGTTATGGCCATTTCTTCAAGAGACGCGGTGCAGTCCATATGTCAAAATACGGACCGTATTTCAAAATACGCCCGCATTTAACCGGGCCGAAAATCTAACTTTTCCAGAATAGTATATATTCGTCCATATCAGTTCTAATCATTATTTTTCATTCCTTCAAGCCCTAGAACAACCTTCTACCCTCTCCCATCATCAAGAACACCAAAGTAAGCCTACTCTAATTATTCCAACTCAATTCTAACATATACTCTAATGATCTAAACAAGAAATCATCATTCCTAAAACTAGGGTTTTCAAGAAAACCCATCTCAAGGTTCAAGAATTCAAGATTTTTGAAAATCTTCTTCAAAGCTCAAGTCTTTAATTCAAGTTGTGGAGCGAAGGTATGTAGAGTTACTATCTACGTGTGGGAACATCATTGTTTCTTCCCCACGCCTCCTAATCCATAAAGCATGAAACTTTACAAAACTAGGGTTTCTATTCTATACTATGCTTATGATAACCCTAGGTCCATGTCTATGACTATATTATGTTTGAGTTGCTATTATTCTATCATTGTGTTCTTGATACTCATTATGATTATTGAGAATCTGTCCGTAATCTATGAAAACCCATATCTTGTGTTCCATGGGTTCTTGTATGCATGTTTTTGAATAAAAAATGCTTATTTCATGAATATCTTATATGTCTACAAGTTTTCATGCAATTGTATTTTATAACTATGTTCATACCATGACTCAAGTTACATACATGCTAAATACAAGTTATTTTATGAAACCATGTTTACAAGTTATTTCATGAAATCATGTTTACAAGTTATTTCGTGAAATCATGATTACAAGACAAGTACAAGTTAATTCACAAAAAATCATGGGCTTCTTAGACAACTATATTATGTTCATGTTTTGGGAGTTGCACGAATTACCGAGAAGGCTCGGATAGCTCCGAAACTACGTAGCCACCGTAGGACAAGGATCGCTCCGCCCAGATAGGACGATACCTTAATTTTACACTGAATGGATCCATCAGGCATGATACCATCTTATACCCTGGCAAGGTATGAGGGCTCTGCTGGTCGCGGCGAGGACCAGACTCCACGTACCCACGTGGTGATATCACATGTCGGTTTACGAAATGCTCTTCCTACTTATCATGTTTTACTTATGTTATATATATATATACTCATGCTCATGCTCATGCTCATGTTCATGTCCAGGTTTTCAGTTTCATGTTCAGTTCTTATATTTGTTACTTTATGTCCTATGTTATTTCATTCGCCTTGCTTTACATACCAGTACATTCAATGTGCTGACGTCCCCTTTTATTGCCCGAGGCTCGCATTACACGACGTGCAAGTATTGATATACGTGACGACACATACGCTTCGCAGGACATCATTTGTATCGACTTATTCGCGAGCCCCATCTCATTCGCGGTTTAGTCAACTCTTTATTTTATGATTAGTTATGCATCTAAGGTATACTGGGGGCCTTGTCCCAGTAAGTATGTTTTCCAGTCAGACTCATGATAGAGGTTTCATAGACTAGACAAGTCAGTTATGTTACGTCAGACATTCGGAGTCGTATAGCCATGTTGGCTCATTCATGTTATTTCCGCACTCATGTCTAAACAAGTATTTTTATTAAGTATTATGACTTACTACATTTTTTAAAGGCTCATCATGTATTCACGTTATATTCCGCTCATGTTATGCCTCATGATGATTCAGCAAGCCATGTGGTTCGCTCGGTCACATGTAGTAAGGCACCGAGTGTCGTGTTTCGCCCAGGCTATAGTTCGGGGCGTGACAATGGACCAACAAGGTATGCGGCCCCCATAAATTCCCAATGATCTTATCATCAATTAAACTAACAATCCTTCTTCTTAATGCCAAACATTCATTCAAGGTGTGGTCCGCCTAATTGAGATGAAATGGGCATCTTTTGTAAGCGTATACTAAGTCAGGGACCGATAATCTAGCCCTAGTGGTGCAATCCATCCTAGCGGCCATCATCTTCCTGAATACCTCTTTGCAAGTGACAGGAAACAGAGCTACCCTTAATGGGGAAGATCGGGCTTTGAAAACTATGCTCCATAGAGCTGGCATAAGAAGATTTGTCCTTCCAAATTTCTCTGAAGCCATAGTAGAGACAGAGGGCATCAGCACAGGCGAAGGTGCATAGAAATCCGTTCCCTCATCAGTGGGGGCATAATAACAAGATTCATCGTCTGCATCATTTCCTTGAAATTCGGGGAACATATCAAATGGGTTCTCACCTCTTTCGAGCCCTATATCGACAGGCTCTGTTTCTTCCATGTCCCGAGGCTCTTCCTTCTCTTCCTACTACTCTTCTTCTTCCTTTTCTGGCTCTTCTTCCTCAATGGGTTCGGGATCCCTTTCTTGGGGATCTGTTCCTTCTGGTGGGCCCGATGCGAACACCCATGGATCTGAACCGGCTCCTTGTTCTTCGTTGGTTCCCTCTGGGTTCCTTCTATGGGTGTTACAGGCCTTCTCTCTAGAGGTATGTAGTTTAGTACCAATTCCCTCACCTCTTCAGGGACTTTTTCATAGTAATGTTCTGTTATACCTCATAGTTTCGAACGTTGAGATTCGTTAGGTGTTAGTTGTGTAATTATGGATACTGGAGTACCTTCTAGGATATATGAGATTATATGCGCCTACCTTATGATTATGAGGATTTAAGTTCATATAATAAGCTACGGAAGGATTGGACGGCAGGTGCATTAAGAAAATTAAGTTTGTTGGAATTTTGGAGAAAAGACGGGGGACAATTTTGGTCCAATTTGGAGAAAGAATATCTTTTAGCATATGAAGAGTTTTGAGGTAAAGTACAAGCCTAAATTAAAGTTCAGAAAGTCTAGTTTCCAATGCAACAAACTGCGCATCAATCCGACATCGGAATCAAACGTTGTGAGCATTTTAAGACAGACTACCAGGAAGATAAACTCTGTGCGAACGCGCCTGGAGGTGGCGCGAACGTGTAGAGGAGCCAGGGGATAACTCAGTGCATTCGCGCCACCTCTAGGAGCTAGGGGATAAGTCAGCGCGAACGCGCTGAGCAAATTCTAGGCCGGTGCAAGCCGACTCTAGAAAATTATAAAAGGGGGCTTACCCCCTCATAGTTCATCCAAACACCCCTCCAAGCTTCCCAAATATTCTGGAAAGTTCCCCCAACTTCCAACCGTCAACTTTTAACGCGAATTAAGTATAATCTCTGGATTCAGGTTTAGACAGCGTATAGTTACGATTATAATATCCTATTGCGAGGGATCTTGGCTTGGATTCAAGGTAGATATTAAAGATATTGCAGTTCTAGTAGAAGTAAGGTATGAATCATTCCTTATTGATATTGATTTAGGTTTATTTACAGAGATAAAGCTATTAAGTAATTGTATAACGAATTTGTGGGTTGAGAAATTGGATAAACATTGTGTGAGATATTTTATGGAATATTTTGGTATAGATGATGATGTTATTGGTGTTAGAGTTGTTGTTGTTGTGTTGGTTGTTGGTATTGTGATTTCGGGCTAGGAATATAAACTGGGGAGATACTGTCCGAATTTTGACAGATTCTAAAGGAGTCTAATTTAAAGACTAGGGATAGGCATATGTTAATAAGCCTAACTGTAGTATGAATTATCCTGAATGTAGATTTACGGGCTTGGATGGATAAGCGTTAAGTAGTAGGAGATCAAACAGGTATGTTAAGGTCGTTCCTTCTTTTCTTGGCATGATTCCATAAACGGTAAGAGCGTAATGAACCTGGTGACTAGAGATTTGTCTAAGTAAAGCTTGTCATATTGTTGCCTGACTTCTGAGTGTTCTGTTATTCATTCTGAGGGGCTATATCCCCTTCCTATGACCTAGAGTTCATAGAGAGACAGAAGAGACATGTTACAGAGTTGGATTTTTCAGCACATGCATGATATACATATATTTACATTTTATTTAGCCTGGCCACTTGGTCAGTGAGACAGAATGCCTAGCCGACGGGTCACGGAGTTGTTGCCTGACCGACGAATCATGGAGTTGCACATACCTGACCTACGGGTCATGGAGTTGATTATACCTGGCCTATGAGTCATGGAGTTGATTATACCTGGCCTATGAGTCATGGAGTTATCTATGCCTGACCCTCGGGTCATGGAGTTATATCTATAGAGTTATGTTATCTTGCCTCAGATGAAAGGCAACCTAGGTAGAGTACCTCCAGATGCTTTCTTGAAATATCCAGAGTATAGCTTGTTACTTTATTTCAGTTGTTACCTTGCCTTACCTATTTAGTACACTATTGGTACTGACGTCCCTTTGTCTGGGGGAGCTGCATTCATGCCTGTAGGTACTGATCGACAGACTAATAGACCTCCCGATTAGGCAGAATCGAATATCAGCTGATTGGTGAGCTCCCTTTTTGTTCGGAGTTGCCAGGTCCTTGGAGTCTCTCCTTTTGATTACTGATTGTATGGTACAGTCACATATTTCCTAGAGGCTTGTAGATGGGTCCTATATATATATATATATATATATATATATATATATATATATATATATATATATATAGTATATAGTGTGTCTATGTGATAGCCTTGTCGGCTTGTATGTGTATGTTTTGACACTGTTGACTTTGTACGATCATAGCAGCCTCGTCGGCTTGCTCACTTGTATTTATATATATATACACACGTTTTGTGTGTATATGCATAGTTTAGACGAGATAGTCAGTATCTATATATATGTATATATGTATCTCCAGTATTGTCCGACGACGGTATCCAGGTTTAACCCCGGGGATTACTCCCCCAGAGTTCCAAATTTAGAGTGGTTCGCTTGGGCCTGGTTTGGCTTCGGGTGCCGGTCATGTCGCTCCGGAATTGAGGCGTGACAAACGTGGTATCAGAGCAGGTTTATCCTAGGGAGTCCACAAGCCGTGTCTAGTAGAGTCTTGTTTATAGATGTGCTGTACACCACATCATATAAACAGGAAGCTACATGATATTTAGAAATTGGTTATCTTTCTTTCAGATCTAAATCGTACTGTAGAGCCAAGTCATAGGAGGTTTGAGTTAAACTTACCCTTCCATATTTGTACACAGCTATGTCGGTGACTAGGAAGGCTGTAGCTAGCCGGAAAGGCAACACGGCAGCGGGTGAGGGGAATAGTAGGGCACGCTCGGCAGCTCAAGGCTAGGGTGAGAACCTACCCCAGCGATCATCTATGACTCCACCGCCCGAGGAGCTCGCGAGAGAGGCAACAACTCCAGTACCTATTCCCGTACCGATAGACTAGGATCCCAGGAGAGCAGTGCATTTATTAACCCAGATCGTGATGACATAGAGACAGACGAGAGCACCTATTGGAGCAGTGACCGTTGATGGGTCCCATAGTTTGAGGGTTCACGAGTTTTTAACACTTGACCCTTCAGAGAACTCAGGGGTTAAGCGGGACGAGGATTCACATAACTGTATTGATAAGCTTCAGCGTATTTTCAGGGTCATGCATACTACCGAGACCGAGGCAGCAGAATTAGCCGCTTTCAGGCTTCGTGATATAGTGGTCTTATGGTATGAGCGGTAGGAGTATACCAGAGGTCCTGAGGCACCTCCAGCGCATTATTTGAGTTTTCAGAGGCCTTTCTTGATCATTATTTACCATTGGAGGTACGAGAGGCAAGGTTAAATCAGTTCTTGACTGTGCAACAAGGTAGTTCCAGTGTCCGAGATTATTGCCTCCGATTTGATTCCTTGCCAAGATATGCTCCATCCTTCTTTTATTCATCGAGGGCCAGGATTCACAGGTTCATAGCGGGTTTGCACCCCGACTATGTTGACGCTTGTACCACTGCGGCGGTGAATGATAATATGGACCTTGCTCGTATCCGTCATTTGCACACGGGCGCGAGCATCGTAACTTCGCCGGCGGCGGGCGCCGAGAGCATGGAGAGGGAGTATGATAAGTGGGCTAGGACTACTGGTCAGCGGGGTGGGAGTAGGGGGAATTTTAGACCCCAAGACCGTGGGTAGGCCATTTGAGCCACCATCGCCGGACTCGGTGGATAAAAATCAGAGTATTATATTCCATCTGGACCAGGTGAGAGCTCCCGTATATCAATGTCATTGTAGCAGAGGAGTTCAGGACAGAGCAGACCAGCGCCACAGGCATGTGGTAATTGTGGTAGAGCGCATCGCGGACGTTGTCAGTTTGGGTCGAATGTCTGCTTTAGTTGTGGTAGCCCGGATCACTTTGTGCAAGGCTGTCCGTAGAAGGGACCGAGTGGTATAGATCAGCTGACAGGTTCTATAGCAGGGTCATCCGCATCTGTGCGTCCCTCTGGGCGCGGCCCTCGCCTTCGGCCGAGGTAGGCGAGAGGTAAGGGAGGAGCTTCTAGTTGCGTGTGGTGCTCAAAATGGTCTTATGCTTTAGCAAGTTGTTAGGACTTGGAATCCTCACCAGACATTGTAACAGGTACGTTGACAGTTGGTTCATATTAACGTTTACGTGTTAATAGATCCGGTGTCCAATTTGTCCTATGTCACTCCACCAATTGCGAAAAAATTCGGTATAGCGCCAAAATTGTTAAATGAGCCATTTTCTGTGTCTCCACCTATTGGTGAACCTGTTATTGCTAGGAAGATTTATCGTGATTGTTCTGCAGTTGTTTGTGGTCGTCAGGCCAATGCAGATCTCATAGAATTGCAGATGGTCGATTTTGACGTTATTTTGGGAGTGGATTGGTTAGCTTCTGTTTATGCTAATGTGGAGTGTTGGACGAAGACTGTCACATTTTACGTCTCGAGAGAATTAGTTTTGGAATGAAAAGGAAATACGGCTTCACCGCGAGGTAGGCTTATTTCCTATCTCAAGGCGAAGAAGATGATTTTGAAAGGATGTATCTATCATATAGTTCGAGTCCAGGATACAGGGGCAAAACTACCAACTCTTCAGTCCATTCCTGTAGTTAATGAGTTCCTAGACAAGTTTCCAGGTCTCCCGTGGAGCGAGAAATTGACTTCGCTATAGATGTACTACTAAGTACTCAGCCAATATCCATCCCTCCTTATAGGATGGCCCCCTACCGAGTGAAGGAGTTGGAAGGAACAAATGATGGATCTATGGAGAAGGGCTTTATCGACTTAGTACGTCACCGTGGGGAGCACCAGTATTGTTCGTAAGAAAGAAGGATGGTTCGCTACGGATGTGTATCGACTATAGGCAGTTGAATAAGGTGACGATTAATAATACGTATCCACTTCCAAGGATAGATGATTTATTTGGTCAACTGCTGGGTGCTAGATATTTCTCGAAGATAGACTTGAGATCAAAGTTATCACCGGAGTCGGGGATCGTAGGGAGGAAGGACATTCGAAGACAACATTTAGGACTAGATATGGTCATTTCGAGTTCCTTGTTATGTCTTTCGGGTTGGCTAATGCTCCAACTGTATTCATGGACCTAATGAATCGTGTATTCAGAACTATCCTGGATCTGTTTGTCATTGTGTTTATAGACGATATCCTTGTTTATTCTCGATCAGAGACTGAGCATGCAGATCATTTGCGTGCGGTACTTAGAGTCCTTCAGGACCAGAAGTTGCACATGAAATTCTCCAAATGTGAATTTTGGCCAAACTCTGTGGCTTTTCTAGGCCATATTTTTTCAGATGAGGGTATCAAAGTGGATACTCAGAAAATAGAGACTGTGAAGACTTGGCCTCGACCTACGTCGCCGACAAAGGTTCATAGTTTTCTGGGTTTAGCAGGTTATTACAGAAGATTTGTAGAGGGTTTCTCTTCTCTTTCTGCCCCATTGACGAAATTGACTCAGAAGGTAGCCAAGTTCCAACGGACAGATGCTTGCGAGTAGAGTTTTCAAGAATTGAAGGATAGGTTGACTTCAGCACCAGTTCTAGCACTTCCAGAGGGATCCGAAGGTTATGCCGTCTATTGTGACGCTTCGAGGGTCGGATTGAGTTGTATATTAATGTAGCAAGGCAAGGTGATTGCTTACGCTTCTAGACAACTTAGAAAGCACGAGAAGAACTATCCGACTCACGACCTTGAGTTAGCTGTCGTGATTCATGCACTTAAAATATGGAGACATTACTTATATGGCGTTCATGTCGACATCTATACAGATCATAAGAGTCTTCAGTAATTCTTCAAGCAGAAGGAGCTAAACTTGCCGTAGAGGCGGTGGTCACAATTTCTAAAGAACTACGATGTCGATATTTTGTACCACCAGGGAAGGAAAATGTGGTAGTAGATGCCCTCAGCCGCAAATCTATGGGTAGCTTAGCATACTCGCGGGCTGGAAAAAGAGGGCTGACTCATAAGCTTCTTTAGTTAGCCAACATGGGGGTCAGAGTAATAGATTCAGGAGATACAAGAGTCACTATTTTGACTACGACCACATCATCCTTAGTGTCCGAGGTGAAAAGGCGTCAGTATGAAGACCCTTCATTGACCCATTATAAGGATACAACTCCACAAAAGAAGAAATCACCATTCGGAATTACTGGAGATGGAGTCCTCCGATATCGAGGCAGGTTGTGCGTTCCCGATGTCGCGGGATTACGTTAGAAGGTTATGGCGGAGGCTCATTGCTCTAGCTATTCTATCCATCGAGGGTCAACAAAGATATACCGCGACATCAAATAGGGTTATTGGTGGGACGAAATGAAAAAGGATATAGCAAAGTTCGTAACCCAGTGTCCTAATTGCCAACAGGTGCAAATTGAACATCAGAAGCCCGGCGGATTATTGCAAGCTGGAAATCCCGACTTGAAAGTGGGAAGTAGTTAATATGGATTTCATTTCAGATTTACCCCTGTCTCAGCGTAGGTTTAACTCTATATGGGTAATTATTGATAGACTGACAAAATCAGCACATTTTCTGCCTGTCAGAACTACTTACTCTGCCGAGGATTATGCAAAGCTTTATATTAAGGAGATAGTCCGACTTCATGGTGTACCTGTATCCATTATCTCCGACAGAGGTGCGCAGTTTGCAGCTAATTTTTGGAGATCTTTCAGGAGGGTTTGGGGACTCAGGTGAATCTTAGCACAAAGATTTCACCCCGTATAGACATTGGGCCGAGCGTACTATTCAGACCCTTGAAGATATATTAAGGGCATGTGTGCTAGATTTTAGAGGTAATTGGGATGATCATCTGCCGCTTATTGAGTTTGCGTACAATAATAGTTACCACTCCAGTATTCAGATGGCCCCGTATAAAGCTTTATATGGACGAAAGTGTAGATCGCCAATTGAATGGTTTGAAGTGGGAGAGATGAAATTAGTAAGTACAGACTTAATTCAGTAAGCGGTGGATAAAGTTAAGCTTATCCGAGATCGATTATTAATAGCCTAAAACCGACAGAAGTCTTACGCAGATAATCGCCAACGAGACTTAGAGTTCCAAGTCAATGATTGGGTATTCCTAAAGGTGTCGTCGATGAAAGGCGTTATGAGATTTGGTAAGAAGAGTAAGCTTAGCCCTCGATATATTGGGCCTTATAGAATTATTCGTAGAGTGGGCAAGGTAGCTTATGAGTTGGATCTACCTTCCAACTTAGAGTCTGTACACCCAGTCTTCCATGTATCTATGCTACGTAAGTGTGTTAGAGATCCTTCAAAAGTTATGCCCATCGATGATTTTTAGGTTACCAAACAACTATCATATGAAGAGGTGCCCATTACAATCCTGGATAGACAAGTTCGGAGGCTAAGAACTAAAGATGTAGCCTCAGTGAAAGTTCTTTAGAGAAACAATAATAGGGAAGAAATGACTTGGGAAGCTGCGGAAGATATGAAGTCTAGGTACCCACATTTGTTTCCACTCCTAGAAGAAGTTCAGACAGAGACGTCATTGTCTTCAGGTGCGTAATGTTTTTCTTCTTATAGTTCCTTGGTCATGTGGCGCCATTATTGTCATTTTTGTTGTAGCCTTGTGAGGCACTGTATATTTTGGGTTATTGTGACAGGATGGTAGTGGGATAGATACAAGTAAAAATCTGGCAAAATTCTCGTAGAATACTTAAAGAGTTTAACATTCGAGGACGAATATTTCAAAGGGGGGAGGAATGTTACACCTCGTAGTTTTATACGTTGAGATTCGTTAGGTGTTAGTTGTGTAATTGTGGATACTGGAGTGTCACGACCCAACTTGGGGCCGCGACGGGTACCCGATACTTGTACCGAGCACCCCTTGCCTCGTGTCATACTCTTACTCTTAAGTGGGCCACATGAATTGCACTGTTATTTCTTTACTTAGCATTATCATTTATATCATTATTACGAACATGTCTTTGTTAAACTTTAATAGTCTGATATACATCGACGGGGACAACAAGTTTCGAAACATCTGACTGTACATATCTGCCTACGAGCCTCTAACATAGTACATGTATACATAAGGAGGACCGGGCTCTGCCGTGCCCGAATAGGTACACAAAAGTAATACCAAGAAAGGCGAGGCTCCCAGCAACTGGAGCGCTGCCAAAATACTGCTGATAGAGCTCTTACGAACCAAGCCCGCCTACCTGCTCACCTGCGCGGCATGAAACGCAGCGCCCACAATAAGGGGCGTCAGTACAAATAGTGTACCGAGTATGTAAGGCATGAAAGCATCATCATGAAACATAAAGTATGAAATGCAACATTATGGGGTCATAGGACATATAAAGAGAGAAGAGGGCAACTTGTACATATGAGAGCCCTTTAGGCCGGATGCCATGCATGCTTACTTTTTCTCTGAAAACATTTCGTATCCATATATATAGAAAGTTAAATCTTACCATGTTGCCGAACAACATCGGCCCTCGTTCCTGTAACCCAATACCTATAAACACATATATATATATATATATATATTCCCGCATCCGGGACCACATTAACCGATATGGGATTTGCCTGAACCAATGTGGGATTTGCCTAAGGCAAGCCTTACACTTACCCTCTCACTCTGGGACTCAGCGTTCTTACTGAGGTTTGCCCCACCATTGGGTTTGCCCCACCACCGGCTACGATACCAACCGATCGGTGGATTGCGTCTATCCGGCCTTTCTTCCCATCTTCCCCATATACATATACATATATACTTATATATATATATCATGTCATAGCGTGCGGGGAGAGCCCGAAGAAAAGCTATAATCTCTATCGGAGTGACGTAAGGTCGGTGACCTCCGATTATATTATGGAATCATCGAAGGGGTCGTCATGTCTCACCTTGGAGGGACGATAATCATAAGGCGAGACTATCATCGGAAAATAACATTAAAAGAAAACATGGACATCATAAACGTTGATTCATATGCTTTGAAATCTTTATAAAATAGTGTCATGACCAAGGAATAGAATTAAGGACCAAGAACTAGTTTAACACTTTCATACTCGTATTAGATCCTTAACTTAAGGCTCTTAGTCATGGAAGCGTTCTTGCCATATTTATCATAGACATATTCTCTTCCTTACATCATCGTTATCCTTATCATCATAGAAGTATTCTCATTAGAGTAGTTACAACACTTATCGTTTGATAAACGGAGCAATAAAGAAAATCCGGAACAAAAGTGGGCCCACCTCGAGTCAATTGAGGTGGTGTACACAATTTATGTACATTACATTTCATGATGTCACTTGTGAAGGTTATAAGGTGATCGGGTCTCATTGGTGCGAGTTCTGGATATTTAGACAATTCTTCCAACTATTCATGAAAGACCTAATTCAATTCTATTGAATGAAAGAGGGGTAACTTTAGGTACGGATTCCGGAGAATAGGGTTGCCCTCGAGGCTTGTATCCGACCTAGTATGCCTAAGATATGCCAAAGAAGAGAGGGTGAAGCCTTACATACCTTTTCCGCTTCTTACACTTCTCCAAACTCAAGTTCCAAATTCGCCAAAATCTACAATTTGGTCACATTTACCAAATGTTAATTCAAGCGTCTAGAAGTAAAATCTCAAAATAACACTTGTCTACCGAAATTTCGGCAACACTTCCCTTGTAAATACACCATACCACCAAGTTCAACTTGGCCAATTTCAACCAACAACAATCCCGGGAATGCAACCCGGCCAAACTATCAACATAATGTCAGCAACCATACTAACAATTTCCATATTCAATCCAAGCTACATTATAATAACTCAATTAATATACTACTTCCTTCAAAACCTTCCAACTCCAATAGAAACAATAACAACCTTATAATGTATGTTCCAACAACACCATACTAATATCATTGTCTTCCACACATGTGAGAACATAATATTCAATTTACATAAACTTCAACCACAAGTCTCCAACTACCATAATTTCTCTAAGATAATTGAGCTTTTCATTAGCAATATAAAATCCACACAACAACAATCAATTCACTTAAATAAAATTGACTCATTTTCCTCTATACCATACCACAATTACACGGCCAACATCATGCATACACAACTACAACCTCTCCAAAATCATTCAACTTCCATTATCAACATAACATTTACAACAATACAACCAAACACTAAATAAAATAATTAGCACATAATTTCTACACACACATATACACATGCACGGCCACCACCCCCACTTCCATATTTCTCATGAATTTCACTCATTTTTTTGTAAACTACAACATGCACAAATATCCATAACATGTAAAGAGAATGAATTCTTACCTCCTTCTTTGATTCTCCAACTTGCTTGAATTTCCAACTTATGAATTTGTGTTTCTCTTGCTTCAATAACAACTCTACTTTGTTAAGGACCCTACACTTGGTAGAAAATGATTTTTGTAGGAATATATTTTTTTTTGGTCTTGAGCTTGGCTGAAAATGGCCTAGAGCTTTCTCCTTCTTCTTTTGTTTCTTGCTTTCTTGAAATCTTTGGAGAAATAATGAATATTAAGATGACTTCCTACATATATATATATATATACAAGTCTTCCACCAATTTTCCATATTTATAGATAGGTCCCTCAAAATAAAAGTATGGCCACATGGTCCCTTTCTTTCCTTCTCTAGAAAATTCTTCCATTTTCTTGGATTTTCCCAAAAATAAATAAGGAAGACTAAATGTCTTCCTTTGTAAGATTTGGTCCACATGTCCTCATAATTTGTAATTAGCCCCACTAATTAATAGAAATGTGGACATATGCCACACATGCCACACGGCCAACTTGGAACTTTCAAGAATTTTTCTTGAACACTTGTGAAATTACCATTTTACCCTTAGACTCTCTTAATAATTCCGCTTCTAAATTCTTCGTAAGCAACTCATATGCCAAACAAAACAAAAATAAGGCCTTGCTTGTTGTCCTCCCGCGATTGTCTTGAATTATCCGATTGCACAAAAATGCGGGATATAACATCCTCCCCCCTTTAGAACATTCGTCCCCGAATGTTAAATTGGCCTTCTAATGCATTATAATGTTTCGGAGGTCTCCTTCGTAGATAGCTCACATGTCGCTTGACATACCCATATATCACCGTATTAGGGCTTTCTAGCCTTAACTAGTGTGGGTTCGGCATCGGTCTTACCCTGTGACATCCGTACTTATATCCTTCATCACGTCTTTTGAATTTCATTCAGCTAGCAGATTCTATGTATCACGACACTGTTGGTTAGGGTTCTGCAGTCACAGATAAGATGTCATGTACATATATACATTTCCACCACTATTTTACTTGCAAGCACTTCCAAAAGCTAATCAAACTTTCTTTAGTCCTGAAGCTCTGTCATGCTTTTCCCCCTTCTGCTAGTTTAGTTCGTCCCAACCTACCCGACTTCTATAGAGTTTCTAACCACTTCATACACTCTAATTTACTTTAGGCTACCTAATTTCACATTCGTCTCTTGTTCCCATATTTATGAAATTTTCCGCATATTTCCCGGGGTCACCCATCCCGAAATTGCTCTCACCCTATCACGCTTAACCTCGAAACTTTAGTGCATTTCGGTGCCTTAATATTAATATTCTTGCCTCCACTCTCCCGGACTATCTTTATCACGTAACTGGGCGAATTGGTGTCTTGGCAATTTCCGGAACGCTCCCGTAACGTATCTTTCTCTTTTAATTACTATTTTAGCCTCCGCGATCGCTAATATCTATCTTTTTCTTATGTGTACGGCTTCTTTTCATCCTAAATTTCCAAATTCCGAACATGCTCAACAATACAAGGAGCGGCATATGATAGAGTAGAATCTAAACCAAACACACACATGTCGGAGAAAATGCCGAAAGTGTACCTTGGCCGCGTCTGCGGAAGGTTCGTGATCCCCGCCGTCCCGCCAATGCATACATACGGTGCGGAGGACCGACGAACTAGGTGCCCCTCCTCTTCCCCGGCCACGGCCCGCCGGGGCCCGGGAAGTCCGGTCCAGAGGGCGCGCGGATGAAAATGAACCGGCCATTGACCCTGCGGGCTGGCCCTTACCACTACCACCCATCGATGGACACTCATGCATCTTGTGCCCAATTTGTCCGCAGGCATAACAAGCATCCGAGCCATGACGGCACGGACCCGGGTGAAATTTTCTACACCGGGCTGCATCGTGAAATTGATGACTTCTTCCGACTGGGAGCTCCTCCTGACGGAGAACCCAAAACTCTCGAGCTTTGGCCCCGTTCGGAATATTCTTCGCCTCTCGCCCTCTTTATATCACGCCAAACACCAAAAGACCTAGCCTTTTTATTGCGCCTCTATCGAATCACGTTCACTCCTCTCGTGATCGCCGTCGCTCCTCCGTGTTCGGGGGGCATGGGCCTGGATACGGGCAATAGTCATTCCATCCCCGAGCGAAGCTGTCAGACACTCCTTAATTATATGTGGCCCCAACCCACTCACAAACCGGTGTACGTGGTCTCCCATATCAGCTATCATGGCTGGGGCATACCTAGCTAACGAGTTAAAGCAAAGACTATATTCCCTGACGCTCATATTTCCCTGTTTAAGATTTAGAAACATATCAGCTCGAGCTCGTCGAACCTCCGGCGGTAGGAAATGTCGTAAAAATGCCTCAGTGAACTCCTGCCAACCCGGGGGAGGTGCATTTGCTCCCCTCGAAGCTACCCGGCCTATTATACCACGTAACCGCCACATCCCGTAACCTGTATGAAGCCAATTCCACCGACTCTGTATCCGAAGCATGTATGATCCTCAGTGTCCTCAGCATCTCGTCGATAAAATTCTGCGGGTCTTCCTCTGGTTTTGATCCATAAAACTCCGGAGGTTTCAGAGTGATGAAATCGCGAGCCTTAGTGCTCACCGCCCTGTCCCCCTGGCCCTCATCTTGCCGCTGAACCTGTGCGGCAACTAGCCGGGTCAAGAATCGGATAGCCTCTCCGCCATCCGCCGGCCCGAGCCGCCGCGGTGGAGCTAAGGGGCCGGGGCCGGGATCGGAACTCATCCCTGCTCTGCTGACATGGGGGGAGCATGAAAAGTCTGAGGAGGAGCCTCGTTATGAGACTCGCCTTCTTCTACTTCCGCTGGTGGCTCCCGTTCAACCCTTTTCCCAGCCACCGTCTTGCCCTTCTGGGCCGCTGTAGCTTTCCTCGTCACCGGCATTACTGAAACCATAACGCAGGATTAAGAAAGAATATGGAAACCTGATAGCATGGCTCTATCGCACGATCTAGAATACAAAGAAGGTCATGTTTCCTAAATGCTCGCGCTCCCTCCCGTTTATAAGTGTGGCGCGCTACACACCCATAAACAGACTCACTAGACACGGCTCGTAGACAAACCCTAGGACCGCCTGCTCTGATACCACTTCTGTCACGACCCAACTTGGGGCCGCGACGGGTACCCGATACTTGTACCGAGCACCCCTTGCCTCGTGTCATACTCTTACTCTTAAGTGGGCCACATGAATTGCACTGTTATTTCTTTACTTAGCATTATCATTTATATCATTATTATGAACATGTACTGATAAACTTTAATAATCTGATATACATCGACGGGGACAACAAGTTTCGAAACATCTAACTGTACATATCTGCCTACGAGCCTCTAAACATAGTACATGTATATATAAGGAGGACCGGGCCCTGCCGTGCCCGAATAGGTACACAAAAGTAATACCAAGAAACTTAGGCTCCGGAGCAACTGGAGCGCTGCCAAAATACTGCTGATAGAGCTCTTACGAATCAAGCCCGCCACCGCTCACCTGCGCGGCATGAAACGCAGCGCCCACAATAAGGGGCGTCAGTACAAATAGTGTACCGAGTATGTAAGGCATGAAAGCATCATCATGAAACATAAGGTATGAAATGCAACATGATGGGGTCATAGGACATATAATGAGATAAGAGGGAAACCTGTACATATGAGAGCCCTTTAGGCCGAATGCCATGCATGCTTACTTTTCCTCTGGAAGCACATAAACGTAATTTTTTTTTTTCAAAAATAATACCGAATAGTCATAAAATGCATAATAAAGCTTTCTAGTTTGACGACTCTTAATGGAAGCCGTAATTATACAAACTTTAATACAAACACGGATTGACAAATCGATTTAAGGCCGAGCGGAGCACATGTAATTTTTTTTTCACACAACCCGACACACTATACCCACACCACCGACACACTATCCGCAAAGTCTCTAGTACCATCCGTAAGACACAACGTACGTACTCGGACTCGGCAGGTGCTCCGCAGGGAATGGAGCTCGCCAATCATACCGGAACATCTTCCACTCATCTGTGGGTACCTGCGCGGCATGAAACGCAGCCCCCGAAGGACAGGGGGTCAGTACGGAAAATGTACTGAGTATGCAAGGCCAGAGAAACTGTAAACAAATCATAATCAAAACTAACGTACAGCAATAGAACTGACAGAACCGTAATCAGACTCAGCAATACAGACATACAGGCCTGTAACGGACAGAACCTTAGTCGTAAACATAAGTACGGAAGCATAACAGACAAAATCGTAGACCGAATCGGAGATACAGGAAGCGTACCGAACATACCAGACAGACCCGTAATCAAAGCAGACGTATAGAATGTATCAGACGGATCGTAAGCGAGGAAGCGAGAGTACGAATGTATCGGACGGATCGTAAGTACGGTACGAATGTATCGACGGATCGTAAACGAGCGAGAGCGAACGTACAGAATGTATCAGACGGATCGTAAGCAGAGCAGACGTACAGACTACTATTACGAATCAGATTCATATGCAGAACAGAACATACAGAATACTGAATCAGATCATACTCGTATGCAGATGACAGATCCCGGCCCTTTTTGAGGGACGCGGTAACAGAGTCAGAATCATATATCAGATATGCATGTAATCAGAACGCCGTAGCGTACATATACCAGAACCCGGCCCTGCGTTGAGGGGCGCGGTAACAGAATCAGAATCATATGTCAGATATGCACATAATCAGAACGCCGTAGCGTACATATATCAGAACCCGGCCCTCCAGTGAGGGGCGCGGTAACAGAACCCGGCCCTCTAGTACGGGACGCGGTGAACAGACAGATCAAATCAAATGCCGTCCTGGCCACCACCCCATACATCAAATCATAATATCATATCATAAAACAGAGCCCGGCCCGCCTATGAGGGACGCGGTGAACAATGCATAGAAGTGCACGATAACAGAACCTGGCCCGGGACGCAGTGAGCAGACATAACAGACAGTGCAGAGTAATGCGCACGATAACATATCAGAACCTGGCCCGGGACGCAGTGAAGGATACATTGAGCCTTGCACGAGCAGAGTAGTGCAGAAACATATGCATATAAAAATCCAGACTCGACAAACGAATATTCTTACCGATATCTGAGGCTCAGAAACAGATTTCAGGTCAATCCTTACCGGACGTTGCAATCATCGTATCAGAACGCCAGGACGTATCACATCGGGTGGTCGAAGCATATTATATCAGGACGAACATTCCGACGCAAATCCGAATTATTCACAGAAGTCAGGGGCATTTAACTTACAGAGCTTTCAGAGAACAGAGGTGACAGACATACCCCATTAGCGTACAGACAGACATATCCAGATGCTATACGGACGGACATATCCAGATGCCATACAGACAGACATATCCAGAAACCATACAGACAGACATATCCGGTTACCATACCGACAGACATACATAAGGAGGGTATCGGGAAATTGTGGGCCCACTTCGCAGAGAATCGAGATAACATACGGAAGTTGGAAATGTTCATACTTACCAAACTCTTTAGTCACGAGCTTTTCATACTTATTCATTTATCAAACATACACAACTTAATGATGCTAACAGACTTATATATATAACATAATCATAATCATAAACAGACTCGGACATCAAGAGCAGAGTTACCCCAATTACACATTATATCACAACTTATTGGCTCTAGGACATGCCATAAAAGAAAAGTAAGCCTCACATACCTGCGCCGCCTTGCTAGCTATACTTGTTTATCCCAACTTGCTTATCTACATTCAAAAGGATCCATATGATCGTTAGATTCATCGACTTATGTTTTCCTTAACTTTTCATACAAGTTCGCTTATAGGCTACCGAAATTTCGGCGCAAAGATTTCCTCCGTAATTACGACATCCCCGAGATTCACGCTCGGCAAATTTTCAACTAACAATAATCCGGGAATTCAACCCGGCCAAACTATCATCAACAATACCAATAATCAACCCAAAATATATTCTAACATTACCAATCCTTTTCTTACAATTCCATGACATATTACTCACATTCAATTTAATTCCCATGTTCATATATTCATTACTAATCCACAACCACTTACACATGATTTAAAAACATTCCAAGCATTCCACAAAATATTCAAACAATTTATTTACTACACCATAGAACCCGAAGCTAACAACTTCCTTCTAAATTCATCAATGGCACCGATAATCCATACATTACCAACGTTATTTTCCATAAATTTAAGAAGACCTATTATAATCACATTAGCTCCCAAACGGCTCATATAATTACAACTCCAACATAAGTCATTTAACTTTCATTCACACCATATAATTCTCAACAACGATGGCCAAAAATACTAAATAAAATTTGCCCATTCCTTGCCATACCAAATCAGCCCATACGGCCACAACATCAACATATATAATCTCATGAGTTTCATTCATTTTTCTACGCATTGCACAACACACAAACATGCTAAATAAATTGATTCATCATACTTATTTAATACAACACATATTCAATCAATACTACCACCACACGGCTACAACTTCATCATGCATAATTTCCATATTTCTATGATTTCCACTCATTTCTACGTCATGCAATACGTCCAAATCATTCACAACATACAAAGAAAGATGAACCCTTACCTTTGTTCCTTCAACCTCCACTACACGGCTAGCATTGTTTCTTGCCAAACCATTAGTCTTCTTCTCTCAACAATCACTCCACGTCGACGAGGGCCTTCTAATTAGTAAGAAAACATGAAGCAACGAATTAATCAAGACCAAGTTGGAGGAAATTTGGTTTCGCCACCCCCTTAGCCGCCCCTTTTTTCTTTCTTTTCTTCACTTCTTTCTTTCTTTCTTTTCTCTCTCTTCATGAAAAGATGACAAGCACCCACACATATATATATATATACATTAAGGGTCATGTGAGGGGCACATGCCCCTCTCTAGAAATTTCCCCTTTTTTTTTCTTTATTTTCCTTTTTCTAGAATTCTCTTGATTTCCTCCTTTCTTGAATTTTTTCTAGAGTTTGTAAAATTACCGTTTTGTCCCTCGTCTTTCCACAAAATTACCAAAATGCCATTTTCCAAATTTTCCATTTTTGCCCTTCGACTTTTCTCAATATTACGATTTTGCCCCTAACCTTCCACATTATTTCCATTGGCCATTTTGCAAATTTCTCTTTTACCCTTGACCTTTCCAAATATTTCCATGCTAATAATCGTCAAAAATAATTTTATAACGACGTACACGTGCAAATAATTTTTGGAAGTCGTCTCGCCCTTGACTTTCCGCGGCAACCTTGAAATTTTCAAACGTACAAAATGGGGGCTATAACATCCTCCCCCCCTTTAGAACATTCGTCCTCGAATGTTCAACTGATCTTATGGGGTCTTATAGCACTTCGGGAGGAGGGGTTTCTTTTGCACCAACGTTTCCTCTTTCCGATTCCGCGTATAACACAGCAAAATCCCTTATCATAAATTTTCCCTTCATTTTCGGTCGATTCCATCACATACGAAATATCATACATGTCCATATGCACATGCACATATCACCAGTATCAACTAACCCACAAAATACTTCCAGACACCGTTCAAACCTATCCAAATTTCCAAAGCCGTAACGTACTTCCTGTCTCTTTTTCAGCCTCGCCTGGGGCATTCTATATGACCTATTGTGGTTTCCATTCATTCTGTACATATTTAATTTCCTTTGGGCCACCCTGGATTTTCGTTTGTCTCTTATACTCAAATTCGCAAAATTTCTTCATACTTCCCAGGGGGTCACCCATCATGAGATTGCTCTTGCTTGAGCACGCTTAACTTTGAAACTTTAGTAAATTCGGTGCCTTAGGGCCGATATAATCGCGTAAACTTTCTCGTACGACCTTTATCACATAATTCGGGCGGTGAAGGTTTTACACACTCCAGAACACGTTCGCAACACGTCTTTTTCTGCAAAATTACCATTTTACCCTTTTCCGTCCTTACTATTCCGAATCTGCCCAGAGCAATTTCCAACAACATCTCACAGATCATACCACCTCATGTCAGACCATATTACGTCGTATGCAAGGCTTACAGGTGGGATCTGGTTTCCCTATGACTGGGCTCTATCGCACGATCTTATGACAGAAAGAAGGTCAACAATCCCTAAATGCCCCGTAGTCTCCTGTTTATAAATGTGGCCGGCTTCACACTATAAATGGGACCCTACCGGACACGACCCCCGCGAATGCCCCTCGCACCGACCTCGCTCCGATACCACTCGTCACGCCCCAATTTCCGAGGGACGTGATGGGCACCCGACCTCGATTTAAGGCCGAGCGAACCGCGTACCTTTACCGCACATGTAATTTTTTTTTTTCAAAACCCAATACCGAATAGTCATAAAATGCATAATAAAGCTTTCTAGTTTGACGAATCCGTAATTATACAAACTTTAATACAAACACGGATTGACAAATCGGTCGATGGAGCCGCTCACACAACTGACACACTATACCCACACCACTGTCTGCAAAGTCTCTAGTACCATCCAGAAGACACAACGTACGTACTCGGACTCAGCAGTGCTCCAGAAGGAATTGGAGCTCGCCAATCATACTGGAACATCTTCCACTCATCTGTGGGTACCTGCGCGGCATGAAACGCGCCCCCCGAAGGACGAGGGGGGGTCGCACGGAAAATGTACCGAGTATGCAAGGCCGCAGAGAAACCGTAAACAAATCATAATCAAAACTAACGTACAAAGAATAGAACCGACAACCGTAATCGACTCGGCAATACGGACATACGGGACCGTCACGGACAGAACCTTAGTCGTAAACATAAGTACGGAAGCATAACAGACAAAATCGTAGACCGAATCGGAGATACAGGAAGCGTACCGAACATACCAGACAGACCCGTAATCAAAGCAGACGTATAGAATGTATCAGACGGATCGTAAGCAGAGCAGACGTACAGAATGTATCAGACGGATCGTAAGCAGAGCAGACGTACAGAATGTATCAGACGGATCGTAAGCGAGCATTTACGCGATCGGACGTACGGACGCGACTACTATTACGAATCGATTCATATGCGTACGAACATACGAATACGAATCGCATCATACGAATGCGGATTCATATGCCCGAGGGACGCGGTAACGAGTCGAATCATATATCGGATACGCATGTAATCGAACGCCGTAGCGTACATATACCGAACCCGGCCCTTTTTGAGGGAGGGGCGCGGTAATGAATCGTAATCATATATCGGATATGCACATAATCGAACGCCGTAGCGTACATATATCGAACCCGGCCCTCCGGTGAGGGCGCGGTACGAACCCGCCCTCTAGTACGGGACGCGGTGAACGTACGTATCAAATCAAATGCCGTCCCGGCCACCACCCCATACATCAAATCATAATATCATATCATAAAACGAGCCCGGCCCGCCTATGAGGGACGCGGTGAACAATGCATAGAAGTGCACGATAACGAACCCGGCCGGGACGCGGTGAGCGGACATAACGACGGTGCGAGTAACGCGCACGATAACATATCGAACCCGGCCCGGACGCGATGAAGGATACATTGAGCCTTGCACGAGCGAGTAGTAGTGCGTAAACATATGCATATAAAAATCCGGACTCGACAAACGAATATTCTTACCGATATCCGAGGCTCGGAAACGTATTTCGTGTCAATCCTTACGGACGTTGCAATCATCGTATCGAACGCCGGGACGTATCACATCGGGTGGTCGAAGCATATTATATCAGGACGAACATTCCGACGCAAATCCGAATTATTCACAGAAGTCAGGGGCATTTAACTTACAGAGCTTTCAGAGAACAGAGGTGACAGACATACCCCATTAGCGTACAGACAGACATATCCAGATGCTATACGGACGGACATATCCAGATGCCATACAGACAGACATATCCAAAAACCATACAGACAGACATATCCGGTTACCATACCGACAGACATACATAAGGAGGGTATCGGGAAATTGTGGGCCCACGCAGAGAATCGAGATAACATACGGAAGTTGGAAATGTTCATACTTACCAAACTCTTTTAGTCACAGAAGCTTTTCATACTTATTCATTTATCAAACATACACAACTTAATGATGCTAACAGACTTATATATATAACATAATCATAATCATAAACAGACTCGGACATCAAGAGCAGAGTTACCCCAATTACACATTATATCACAACTTATTGGCTCTAGGACATGCCATAAAAGAAAAGTAAGCCTCACATACCTGCGCCGCCTTGCTAGCTATACTTGTTTATCCCAACTTGCTTATCTACATTCAAAAGGATCCATATGATCGTTAGATTCATCGACTTATGTTTTCCTTAACTTTTCATACAAGTTCGCTTATAGGCTACCGAAATTTCCTAAAGATTTCCTCCGTAATTACGACATCCCCGAGATTCACGCTCGGCAAATTTTCAACTAACAATAATCCGGGAATTCAACCCGGCCAAACTATCATCAACAATACCAATAATCAACCCAAAATATATTCTAACATTACCAATCCTTTTCTTACAATTCCATGACATATTACTCACATTCAATTTAATTCCCATGTTCATATATTCATTACTAATCCACAACCACTTACACATGATTTAAAAACATTCCAAGCATTCCACAAAATATTCAAACAATTTATTTACTACACCATAGAACCCGAAGCTAACAACTTCCTTCTAAATTCATCAATGGCACCGATAATCCATACATTACCAACGTTATTTTCCATAAATTCAAGAAGACCTATTATAATCACATTAGCTCCCAAACGGCTCATATAATTACAACTTCAACATAAGTCATTTAACTTTCATTCACACCATATAATTCTCAACAACGATGGCCAAAAATACTAAATAAAATTTGCCCATTCCTTGCCATACCAAATCAGCCCATACGGCCACAACATCAACATATATAATCTCATGAGTTTCATTCATTTTTCTACGCATTGCACAACACACAAACATGCTAAATAAATTGATTCATCATACTTATTTAATACAACACATATTCAATCAATACTACCACCACACGGCTACAACTTCATCATGCATAATTTCCATATTTCTATGATTTCCACTCATTTCTACGTCATGCAATACGTCCAAATCATTCACAACATACAAAGAAAGATGAACCCTTACCTTTGTTCCTTCAACCTCCACTACACGGCTAGCATTGTTTCTTGCCAAACCATTAGTCTTCTTCTCTCAACAATCACTCCACGTCGACGAGGGCCTTCTAATTAGTAAGAAAACATGAAGCAACGAATTAATCAAGACCAAGTTGGAGGGGCTGGTTTCGGCCAGCCCCCTTAGCCGCCCCTTTTTTTCTTTCTTTTCTTCACTTCTTTCTTTCTTTCTTTTCCTCTCTTCATGAAAAGATGACAAGCACCCACACATATATATATATATACATTAAGGGTCATGTGAGGGGCACATGCCCCTCTCTAGAAATTTCCCTTCTTTTTTTCTTTATTTTCCTTTTTCTAGAATTCTCTTGATTTCCTCCTTTCTTGAATTTTTTCTAGAGTTTGTAAAATTACCGTTTTTTGTGCCCCTCGTCTTTCTCACAAAATTACCAAAATGCCATTTTCCAAATTTTCCATTTTTGCCCTTCGACTTTTCTCAATATTACGATTTTGCCCCTAACCTTCCACATTATTTCCATTTCCGTCCTATTTGGCCATTTTAACTTTCCAAATTTCTCTTTACCCTTGACCTTTCCAAATAAGATTGCCAAAGAAGAGAGGGTCCACCTTTTTCCGCTCTTACACTTCGCCAAACTCAAGTTCCAAATTCGCCAAAATCTACAATTTGATTTTACCAAATGTTAATTCAAGCGTCTAGAAGTAAAATCTCAAAATAATGATTTCCTTGGTTCAACTTGGCCAATTTCAACCAACAACAATCCCGGGGCGCCAACCATACTAACAACCTTATAATGTATGTTCCAATTGAAACAACACCTATACTAATATCATTGTCTTCCACACATGTGCACACAGAACATAACATTCAATTTACATAAAGTCGGGTCCTATTTTCAAGTTCCACATGTTTAGTAACTTTCCAATATTTCATGCAAAATATAATTCAATTCTATTGAATGAAAAGAGGGGTAACTTTAAGATAAGGGTTGTCCTCGAGGCTTTTCCATTAGCCTAAGATATATAAAACCTTTTCTTCACACAACAACAATCAATTCACTTAAATAAAATTGTAAAATCTCAAAATAACATTTTCCTCCCTTGTATACCATACCACAAGTTCAACTTGGCCAAACACAACAATATGCATACATCAACTAACAACCTCTCCAAAATCATTCAACTTCCATTATCAACATAATTCATTTACAACAATAACAACCAAACACTAATTTCTCTAAAATAATTAGCTTTTCATTAGCATAATTTCTACACACACATATACACACACATGCACGGCCACCACCTCTCCCCACTATCCATATTTACAACAATAACAACCAAACACTAAATAAAATAATTAGCACATAATTTCTTATTGTAAAACTACAACATGCACAAATATCCATAACATGTAAAGAGAATGAATTCTTACCTCCTTCTTTGATTCTCCAACTTACTTGAATTTCCAACCTATGAATTTGTGTTTCTCTTGCTTCAACAACAACTCTACTTTGTTAAGGACCCTACACTTGGTAGAAAATGATTTTTGTAGGAATATTTTATTTTTTTTGGTCTAGAGCTTGGCCGAAAATGGCCTAGAGCTTTCTCCTTCTTCTTTTGTTTCTTGCTTTCTTGAAATATTTGGGGAAATAATGAATATTAAGATGACTTCCTACATATATATACAAGTCTTCCACCAATTTTCCATATTTATGATAGGTCCCTCAAAATAAAAGTATGGCCACATGGTCCCTTTCTTTCCTTCTCTAGAAAATTCTTCCGTTTTCCTGGATTTTCCCAAAAATAAATAAGGAAGACTAAATGTCTTCCTTTGTAAGATTTGGTCCACATGTCCTCATAATTTGTAATTAGCCCCCACTAATTAATAGAAATGTGGACATATGCCACACATGCCACACGGCCAACTTGGAACTTTCCAAGAATTTTTTCTTGAACACTTGTAAAATTACCATTTTACCCTTAGACTCTCTTAATAATTCCGCTTCTAAATTCTTCGTAAGCAACTCATATGCCAAACAAAACAAAAATAAGGCCTTGCTTGTTGTCCCCCTGCGATTGTCTTGAATTATCCGATTGCACAAAAATGCGGGATATAACACCCTGTGCGGCTGTGACACGATACGACATGATATGATGCATATATATATATGATGATGCCACTCGTGAGGCAAGTGGTATTTCGTATGCGAGGTTTTGGGATAGTAAGGAATACAGGGGAAACTCTGCCAAAATTTTTCCTGAAATACTACGAGAATGAGATGTAAGTTTGGAATATGTTTTGATGGAAGTCGACTGAGCCGTGAAGTATGGCTGCCCTTTAGGAATAAGTTAATTGTGGAATTGGTGATAATAGTAAACAGGAGGTCGATGGGAATATGGTAACAAGGAATTTGAAACGGATTAGTGATATTAAGAGATGATTTGGAAAGGGGCTGGCCGGTCTGGTAGGTTTGGATAAGGTGATATACTAAGGCATCGACTAAGTTGATGAGTAGGAGAAAAATATGACAAGATTATAGTCACGGGAAGTAATGATACAAGTAAGACAGGGGTATGAAGGAAAAAGAACGGTGACGGATAGGAAAGCATTAATAAGACAGCTAATGAGATGTGTTGTGAGGACATTTTGAAATATGATAAGACTTCAATATGTCCTATATTATGTGGTGAAGGTCGTGCGGTGAGGTGGACGCGGTCATACCAGCGTCAGAGCGTCGTATTTCATCGGATTTCCAAGGTTAAGCGTGCTAGGATGAGAGCAATTTTGGGATGG
>NW_026726240.1:0-66922 GCF_029784015.1 Lycium ferocissimum
AGTCTAATAATCGAACTCTTAAGCTACCTAACTGATGAAGCTCATGAGCTAACTCCCATTTCTGTAATTGCAAATAAGATAGGCTACCCATGGATCTGCTGCTAAGGGCATCGTCCACTACATTTGCCTGCCCTGGATGGTACAAAATGTCGACATCATAATTTTTCACTAGCTCTAACCACCTCTGATGCAAATTAAACTCTTTTTGCATGAAGATATACTAAAGGCTCTTCTGATCTGTATATATATCAACATGAACATCATATAAGTAATGCCTTCACATTTTCAAGGCATGAATCACTGCATCTAATTCTAAATCATGGCTCAAGTAATTATTCTCATGCTTTCTCAGCGCATCAAAGCGTGTTTAAGCGATAACCTTACCGTGCTGCATTAACACACAACCCAATCTAATGGCTGATGCGTCATAATAAATAACATAACCCTCTGATCCCACTGGAAGTGTCAAAACTGGCGCTGAAGTCATCTTATTATTTAACTCTAAAAAACTTCGCTCACAGGCATCAGTCCACTGGAACTTAGCTGCCTTCTGGGTCAGCTTCGTTAGTGGTGTGGCAAGGAAAGAGAAACCTTCTAACAAATCAAATCTAATAGCTTGCCAAACCCTAAAAACTACGAACCTCTGTCGATGTCATGGGTCTAGGCTAATTCTTCACGGCTTCTATCTTCTGCATATCCACCCTGATGCCCTTTTCAGAAATATGTGCCCAGGAAGGACACAGAGTTCAACCAGAACTCACATTTAGAGAATTTTGCATACAACTTTTGATCCTAAAGGACTTTGAGTACCGCACGCAAATGTTCTGCATATTCTGCCTCTGATCGCGAATACACTAGAATATTATTGATAAATAGAATCACAAACCGATCTAGGAAAGGTCTAAACATGCGGTTCATTAAATCCATAAATGCTACTGGGGCATTAGTCAAGCCGAATAACATCGCATGAAACACAAAGTGACCATATCTAGTCCTAAAAGTGGTCGTCGGAATGTCTTTCTCTTTGACCCTAACTTGATTGTAATCTGACCTTGGATCTATCTTCGAGAAACATTTGGCACCCTGCAACTAGTAAAATAAATCATCAATCCTCAGGAGCAGGTACTTATTCTTTATCATCACCTTATTCAGCTGCCTGTAGTCAATACACATTCGTAATCAGCCATCTTTCTTTCTTACAAACAACACAAGCGCTCCCCACGGTGATGTACTAGGATTGATAAAGCCTTTCTCGACCAAGTCCTTCAACATCTCCTCCAGCTCTCTCAACTCACTAGGTGCCATCCCATAAGGAGGAATAGATATCGGCTGAGTATCTGGTAATCAATAGCAAAGTCAATCTCCCACTCTGGCGGAAGACCCGAAAGCTCATCTGGAAACATATCTGGAAATTCGTTAACCACTGGAATAGACTGAAGAGCAGGTGACTCTATTTCTATATTTTGAACTCAAACTATATGATAAATACAACCTTTTTCGATCATCTTCTTTGCCTTGTGATAGGAAATAAACCTACCTCTCGGCAAAGGTGTATTACCTTTCCATTCTAGCACTGCCTCTCCCGGAAACTGAAACCGGACCATCTTTTTTCTGAAATCAACATTAGCATAACAAGAGGCCAACCAATCCATACCCATAATGACATCGAAGTCCACCATGTCTAACTCAATCAAATCAATTACGGTATGACGATTACAAACTACAATTACACAATCTCTAAATACCCGTTTGGCTACCACTGGATCACCAACGGGTGTAGATACCTAAAAATGTCTAATCGACTCGAGCTTCACCCCAAAGTTACGCGCTATAAAAGGGGTAACATACGACAACGTAGAACCAGGATCTATCAACGCATATACATCATGGGAAGAGACTGATAGTATACTTGTAACAATATCAGGCAAAGACTCGAGATCCTGTCAACCAGACAATGCATAAATGCAGTTCTGAGGACTGCCTGAACTAGACGCTCCACCTCTGCCTCTACTATGGCTAGCTGATATTAGAGAATCCTGCCCTAGAGGGTGTACAAATAAGCAAGAAACTGCTGTAAATCCTGTCGGCTGAACTATATCTCTACCACCTCTCAATGGACACTCACGAGTGATATGGCCTGGCAGACCGCAAGTATAAAAACATCTAAACCCAAGCGGCACTGCCCAGTATGTAGCTTACCACACTGAGTACATCATGGTAAAGTTGGCCTCATCTGGCCTGACTCATCTCTATACCGAGAACCTGAGGCTCTAAAGCTCTGACCTGATCCTGAATAAGTAGATTGATCAAATCTCTGACCTGCAAACTGTGGAGGTGGACAAGCCGCTGAATGGCCTGAATGCCTAAGATACTACTGCCTTTGACACCTCTGAACTCACTGACAGTGCCTTAAGTTCTGGCTCTCTTACACGGACCCCTATCATGCACACGCTCGCCCTCCATTCGCTTACACTCCTCGGCGTTCGAGTGTGGGGTCAACGCGAGAAATATCCATGCCTCGCGGGTGAAGCTGTCGAGCAGTCATCAATCTAGTGTGATCCCAAACCTTTCATGAACTGCTAAACCCGATCCTCTGTCTTAGCTACAACAGCTGGAGCATATCTAGTCAATGAATTGAAGTGAAAATTGTACTCTCGAACAGTCATTCTCCCCCATCTTAGGTTCAGGAATCTATCTGCTCAGGCCCGTCGAATCTCTGGCGGCAAATAGTGGCTTATAAAGGCCTCTATGAACTCCTTCCACATAGGTGGGGGTGCATTAGCTCCTGTAGACGACACCCAAGTCTCATACCACTGAACAACAACATCTCACAACCGACACGAAGCTGATTCTACTGACTCAATGTTTGAAGCATGCATCACCCTCAACGTCCTCAACATTTGATCTATAAAATTCTTTGGGTCCTCATCTGGTAATGATCCAAAGAATTCTGCAGGGTCTAAATTAATGGAGTCTTTAACACTGGAACTAACAACCCTATCACCACAACCAGTACCTGTATCCTGACGCTGGGCCTAAGTAGCTACTAACTGAGTCAACAACTAAATAGTCTCTCGCATCTCCTGACCTGATGCATCAGGTGGAGGGACCTGGGGTACTGTAGCGGCAACCCTTCTCCGACCTACTGGAACAGAAGTGCTCTGTGAAGATTTAGATGGGGACTCACCCTGGCCCGCAGCTACTAGTGGCACTAGATCGGTACCCTCTTCTATCACAGCTTTGCCTCTCTGGCTAGCTAAAGCTCTCCTCGTTGTAGGCATTGCTGAAATCACAACACGATATTAGAAAAGAAATCCTGACGGTAAAGCTCTATCGCACGATCTAAGATAAAAAAAAAAAAAAAGGACAATCTTCCAAAATGCCCTGCAGCCTACTGTTTATAAGTGTGGTGCACAACACACCATAAACAAGACTCTGCTAGACACGACTTGTAGACAACCCTAGGACGCAACTGCTCTGATACCAAGTTTCTCATGATCCAAATCGGAGGGCCACGACGGGCACCCGTGCCCTACCTGCCAAGCACTTGTGAGCATGCTTTTCTATCACGATCATAAATAAGAGAGGACCTCGGGGTTACCAGATGAAAATATACTAAATCATATGAGAGATGTACTGAAAAAGGAGTGAGCTGAAGCAGATACACTATACAACTAATCCGGATAAAACTATGCAAGCTGACAAGGCCAATGTGCGATACTGTACAACAAAAAATGTGTGTCGAAGGGCTATATGAAGTCAAACTAACCTATGATAGTCTACAAGCTTCTACTAGAGTATCTGACATAACGAGGTCAGAACAGGGCCCCGCCGTACCCATATGTACACAAAAGAATATCATACCAAGACAAGACCGCAACTCCGAAATAACAGGAGTGCTCCAATATCAGCTGAATGGCAACCTAACGGGGCAGATCATCAATCTGCATACCTGAACTTGTGGGCAAAATAGCGCCCCAGGTAAGGGGCGTTAGTACGAAAAACATACTGAGTATGTAATGCATGAAGAATAACATAATAAGGGCATGAAGGTAACATGAGGTAAAAGAAAGTCAACCTGTACATATGAATACCACTGAGGGGATATGACATATATGATTTCTTTATATATATGTATATACACATATATAGGCCACACTATGGGGCTATATCATCATCATTTATCCACTCTTTAGGCATGTCATCGTCATACCGTACCTAACTGCAGTAGTGTGCACAATAGGTGCCATACCCGGCCGACTATAGCTCAGCTCGGTGTCATAAAATAGATACATATATATAATGCATGCATGAGAGCACAAAGAAGTGTTACGACTCTATCGAAATGATGTACGGTCATTACGCCTCCGATTATCATTAAGGACCTATCATCATCAACATAACTTACTTTGAAGGATCAATAATCATAAGACAAGATCAATATCATCATAAAGAGGTTAAGAGCGAAAGCTTCTAGCACATCCAAGAGTAGAGTCATTATGGAATGACTTCCGTTTACATCTCGTTTGGTTATAGATCACGCCAAAATGAAATAAGAGTTAGCCTTAACATGCCTCAAGTCGCCCAAATAACCCAGTCACAATCTTCCCATAACTTAAAGTGTCAATCCTATAACAAAGGAATACATATTCATCTCTGTTAGTGCTCGTATATCATGTATACCAATCGGTAGTTCGATCTCAAAATGAAATGGGCAGCATCTCCCCTTATTCTTTGGCTAAAAAGCCATATACAACAACCCACAACAACCACAACAACAAAAATCTCAAAAGAGCTTCTTATACTTGTTTCAAAAACTATACAAGGATATATATCAACCAACTCCCAAATATACTAATATACAAAATGATATACGCTTCCTTTTTTTTTCCATCCATGAAGTACAATTTCTACAATATCTTAACAACAACAAACACTATCCATATACATGAAAATCATCCCAATAACACCACAATAACATGATCAAAACAACCCATAAACATAACATAGCCTTTAACTCATATTTTAACTTCCTTTCAGATTTTCTTCTCTCAACAAGTTGTATAGTGGCTAGATAATACGATAAACATGAAGATGAAGTAGTAAATTAGCTTAGCAGCATAAGAAAACCTTAACTAAGAAGTTACATCACACTTAAGTTTCCTCCAAAAGCTCCACAAGAAGAAGAACTAGTATCCGAAGTACAATCCGAAGTCTTTCGCACTAAATATTTACTTTTAACCTATGAATTGATTGGGTTTACTTAGAAGACCTTTGAGAGGGTTTTGGGAGAGCTTTGAGGTCTGGTGATGAAGAAAAATGAGGAATAGACGAGCTGATCCAATATATATAACTTAAAACATTTCCACAGTATCATTTTTTACGCCTAGTTTAACGGGCCATCAAACAGTTTTGCGGGCGTCAAATGGGGCATCAATTTGGCCACCATGAATTGGCTAATTGTGACCATTTTGTGGTGGGGATGTACCATCTGACAGGGTACAGAACTATTTTGTGGTCCGTCAAATGGATCCGTCAAAATGCACTACCCGAGCAGTCTGTCTTAAAACACCCACAACTTCCTACTCCGATATCGTATCAATGAAGGGTTTGTTGCATTGAAAACTAGACTTAATGAACTTCAATTTGGATATTTAATGAATATCATAACTCCTCATATTCTAGGAGATACACCTCTCTCAATTTGGACAAAAACAATCCTGTCCAGAATTTTGCCAAATTATTCCAAAATTTCGACGAACCTAATTTCTTTGATTCACTTTATCCCTAAACCTTTAGGTACTTACTTAACACTTGATAAAGATCTTCCTTAACCCTATAGCAGTTGCATGGCCTCTTTAGGCTTACGTTAGTTTCCTTGCGTCATAAACGACGCAAATTTACGACGTGTAACATGAGGTCAATCTTGAAATAACACTGGGCACCCTGAAGGTTGTCAACTAAATCATCTTTTCTTGGAAGAAGCTATCTGTTCTTATTAGAGACCTTTTTCAGTTGAAGGTAATAAATACACATGTGTAAGGAACCATCTTTCTTTCTGATAAACAAGACTTGCGCGCCAATGTGAGACACTTGGCCTAATAAATCCCTTGTCATGACCATCTTTCAACTGGGCTTTTAACTTCATTAACTCTGATAGAGCCATTATGTATGGTGTAAAATATATTGATTCAGTGTCGAGAAGTACATCAATTCCAAAGTCTATCTCCCTATTGGGAGGAACTTCGGGAAGATCTTCTGGAAACTCATTAACGACTGGTGCGGACTAGAGAGTTGGGGTTTGGGCATCTATATCCCTGACTTGAACTAAGTGATAGATATACCCCTTGGAAATCATCTTTCTGGCTTTAAGATAGGAAATAAATCTACCTCCTGGGTACTACTGAATTACCCTTCCATTCTATGACTAGTTCGTTAGGAAATTCAAGTCTTATTATTTTTGTTCTACAACCTACTGTAGCATAACATGAAGCTAACCAATCCATACCCATGATTTCATTAAAGTCTACCATCTCTAATTCTGCTAAGTTGGATATGGTTCTGCAGTGATAGACTAAAACTAGGAAACCACCATAAATACGTCTAGCTATAATTGACTCTCCAACTGGAGTGGACATTTCAAAGGGTTCGTACAAATTTTGGTTCTATCCCAAATTTCTTAGCAATAAATGAGGTTACATAAAATAGGGTAAATCTTGGGTCAATAAGGGCATAAACGTCAAAAGTGACAACTGTTAATATACCTGTGACAACATCTGCACGTGCCTCTCTATCCTAACGACCTGCTAAAGCATAAAAGCAGTTTCGACCTCCGCTTGCATTGCCAAACTTAGCTACACCATGCCCTGACTGGGCTTGAGAATTCTAAGGAGCTGCAGAATTGGTGGACTGAGCCACGTTACCACCGGTACCATGTCTCGCTGATGGATAGTCCATCTTAAAAATGCCCCGTAGGCCACACCCGTAGCATATATCCATACCCGTGTGACACTCCCCTGGGTGTCTTTTACCACACTTGCTGCAGACCGAATTATCATAAGTCTTCTAACCCATACGAGCCAAAGAATAGGAGTATGTTGGCCTGAAATTCTTTCTCTTCTGATCATTCCTGAACTTTGGGGTTCGGGCACTGGCTGCAGATGGAGCGGGTCTTGATGACCTATTCTTGAAGAATTTCCTGTTCCACCTCCCCCATGACTAAATTTACCTACAGTCTTAACTCTTTTATTATACTCTCTGTCTTTCTCTTTCTGAAGAGCTTCTTCCTCTTTCATTCAGTCCTCAATACCCTAAACAAAAACGACCATCTTGGTGATAGTTATTGTCCCATTCCAAGCAGTAATATTCATATCACTACGTACGTCGGGTATTAGGCCCAACACAAATCGCCTAACTAAGGCCCTCATATCAGGGACCATACATTGGGCATACTTAGCTAAGGAAACAATCTTGAGATAGTACTCATTGACACTCATACCATTCTGCCTGAGTCTCTCAAATTCGTAGGCCTTCACTGCTCTGACCTCAACTGGCTAGAAGTGGTCAATGAAAGCATCTACAAACTCATCCCATATTGCTGGGGATGCATCTTCCCCGCGAGATTGTTCCCACATCTTATACCAAATATGAGCAACATCCTGCAACTCATAAGCTCCCAACTCTGCTGCCTCTGTCTCAGTAGCATATGTAACACGAAAGATTTTTTGAATCCCATCGATGATGTTTTATGGATCCTACGGCTTAAGAGACCCAGTGAACACTGAAGGCTTCATATTCAGGAATTCCTTGGCCCTAGATCTGTTCGGTTGTCCACTAGCACCTGTGCTAGGAGCCGCTTTCTGACGTTGAGCCTAGTTAGCAACAATTTAGGTGAGTAGTTTCATAAATCCTGTAACATCCCTATAAATGGCACTAGGTGGCAGAGTAATTGTACGATGAACCTCCACAGGCCTTTCTGTAGCTGGGGTTTCAATTGGGGGCACCGCATCCTGCGCAAGCCCCTGAGCCTCAGTGTGAACTTCCTGAGTCTAAGAGTCCTTAGCAGTAGCCCTTCGGCTAGTAGTTGACGTCTTTCTAGTGTACTTTCTTTTCATAGGCATTGTCTGAGATACATAATACACATGAGTTAGAAGGATTCCTGATGTCAAAGTTCTAACTGCACGATCTGGTGTATGAAAGAAGTGAGGCAATCCTAGATGTCTTTGTGGTCAACTGTTTATATGTGTGGGCGCCACAAACACTTAAAATTGACCCCACTAGACCTGGTTTTCTGTCACGACCCAACTAGGGGCCGTGACGAGTACCCGATACTTGTACCGAGCACCCCTACCTAACGTTTTACCTGAACCTTTTAGCAAGTCGTAGGAACAGTGCTATATTTTTTTTTTTTTGTTGTTACAGAACATTTACATTAACAGCGGCATCATAAGCATGGAATAATACACTTTGCTATCACGTTATACAACGACCCAAGATACAAACATCTAACTATACAGATCTGCCTACGAGCCTCTAAACATAGTACTCATATACAGAAAAAGGGCCGAATGCTGTCGTGCCCGCATATATATACACAAAATAGTACCACGGAAATGAGGCTCCGGAACAATTGGAGCGCTATCAACACTGCTGGTAAGGCTGCTGAGGGTCAAGACCACCTGTCTGCTGACCTGCGCGGCATGAAACGCAGCGTCCACAAGAAGGGACGTCAGTACGAATGATGTACTGAGTATGTAAGGCATAAATGATAACATAGTAAATGAATATAGAGTATAAGTCATAACAAGATAGATATGCAGAGCTTATCCTGGCGCAGAAGTAACCTGTACATGTGTGCCCTGTAGGCAGGCATTACGCAAGCTTAGCCCATTTTTCAGAACACGGTGTCCCGTATCCCCGTATACCGTGAACAGTACGTTTCCAGTAGACAGTACATTTCAGTAAACAATACATTACAGTGAACAGTACATTCTAGTAACAGTACGTTTCAGTAAACAATACGTTTCAGTGAACAGTACATTTCAGTGAACAGTATCTCTTTCTTACATTTACAGACGCTGAATACGTCAGCTCTCCCACCCCCTCCCCAACAGTGTCCCAACATAACATGTCATATACACATAGATATATATATCAAACAGTACAGATACAGTCGCCGCGTACGGCTCTCCCCAAATCCCGCGTCCGGGCATCCCGCGTCCGGGATGATAAGCCAGCTGAATCAGGTGGACACAGTTGCCCTTTCCCCTTCCCCATGTACATATACATACACATATACATATACACATACATGGATTATACGAAAAATGTCATTATAAAAAAAACATCAAATAGGGTCATAAAATATAGTTTCGTTAACTTAAAACCTCTATAGCAGTCATTCCTTACAATTCAGTTAAGATATTAAGAAACCGTGGACGCATGTTCTTTCTTAGCATTATCGTTGTCATGGTCATCGTAGACATTACTTATGAGAGTTTTGAAGCAATCGGGTCTCATTTATGCAAGTTCTAAAGGTCTAAGAAGTTTTCCAACATTTTGTACTCTTCTAGTTCAATCCTACTGAGTGAATAGTAGCGAATTTCAATCTCGAATTTCGAGAAGGAGAATGATCCCGGGCGCGAAATCAAACCTATACGTCTAAGACATGCCAAGAAAGGAAAGGAAGGCCTTACATACCTCTTTTCTCGCTCCTTTAGCTATTCCGAATTCACGTCGCAATCTCGTCACAATCGCAAATTGGTCATGTTTACCAAAACTCTTATTAGGGTTCTTAGAGTTAGAATCTTAAGAAAACACTTGGCTACCGAAATTTCGGCAAAGCACTTCCTCTGTAAATATACCGTCCTCAACATTCAACATAGCCAAATTCTCGTCAATCACAACCCGGGAATTCAAACCCGGCCAAACTATCAACATAATTCAACAATTACACTAGCAATTCACATATTCCATTCAAAATGCATGATCTCAATTTACTATTTTCTTCAAGACCTTCCAACTTCAATGAACACATTAACAACCTTATAATATATATTCCAACAACATCATACTAATACCATTCCATACTACCCATACAAGAACATTGTCTTTCAATATACATAATCTTCCAATTATCAATACTTCACCAAACTTATCAATCCTTTATTTGCGATATAAAATCTACCACACCACCACTAAAACATTAAATATAACTTGCTCATTATTCTTCCACAACTCAATGCATATACACGGCTATACATACACCACACACTACACGGCTTCAACATACATTCACACAACCACGTTCTCTCCAAATTCATTCAACTTTCATTTTCCACATATCATTCATAACAATAACAAACAAGCACTAGATAGATTAATTAAAACAAAATTCCTACACACATATGCTTGTTCCACACCTCACGGCCACCCCCCTATTTCTATCTCTTTCATGAGTTCCATCCATTTTTTGCACACTACAACACATATAAATATTCATAACATCTAAAGGAGATGAATTCTTACCTTCTTCTTCAATCCTCCAACTTATCCAAAGTTGTAACTTCAAAAACTTGTGTTTTCTTGTTCCAATGACTACCCCACTTTGTTAAGGACCCTTCAAGGGATTGTTTGGCTAGGAGAAAATAATTTTTGGCAAAATTTTTCCAAGATTTTTGTTGGGGTTGAAGGTGGCCGAATGCCCCTTCTCTTTTTCTCCTTCTTTTCTTGTTTCTTGCTCTCTTGAATTCTCTAGAAAATTTTATGAAATAAGATGACTTTATACAAGTCTTCCACCAATTTTATTATTAATACATAATAGGTCCCTCAATTTTAATCACATGCCTCCTTTCTTCTCCCCTAGAATTTTCCTCCTTTTTCTTGATTTTTCTAGAGAATTTTATGAATTTTTGAAGACTTGGTCTTCTTTAATAATTCAAGAATTAATTCCCCCATGGGCTTGGCCCAAAATATGGCCGGTTGGGCCTTTAATTTCCTTAAAAAAAATTCAAGCCCACTTATTTTTTTGGGCTAGTCCTTGTAATTCATGAAACATTTTTCCAACTTCCAAATTTGCCCTTCGTCTTTTTCCATATTTCCACAAGTCATATTGCGAATTTCCTTTTATGCCCTTGACCTTCCTTATTAATTCCGCTTCTAAATACGTCATAAGTCATTCATATGCTTTTCAAAATAAAAATGTGGCCTTGCTTGTCGTCCTCCCGCGATCGTCTCAAATTATCCGATTACACAAGAATGCGGGATATAACATCCTTCCCCCCTTTGGAACATTCGTCCTCGAATGTTGAACTATCCTTATAGTGCATTGTAACACTTCGGGGAGGTCTCCTTCGTAGATATCTCACATATCGTTCAACATATCCATTTTAGGCCCAACATGCCTTTCCCTTCTGCTAGTTTAGTCCGTCTCCGCCTACATAACTTTTATAGGGTTTCTAACCACTCCACACACTGTAATTTACACCGGGCTATCTAATTTTTCATTCGTCTCTTATTCCCACATTTATGGAATTTTCAGCGTATTTCCCAGGGGGTCACCCATCGTGAAATGACTCTCACCCTAGCACGCTTAACCTTGAAACTTTAATGCATTTCGACGTCTTAGCCTTAGTATTTTCGCCTCCACTCTCTCACACTGCTTATATCACATAATATGGAGCGGGTCGGGGTCTTAGCAGTTTTAAAAATGCCCACGTAACACATCTTTTCTTTTATTTACAGTTCCACCCTCCGCAGTTTCTAGTATTCACTGTTACCTGTACGTACGGTCACTTTTCGTCCAAATCTTCGAATGTTTAATAATACTAGAGCGGCGGGGAATAAGATAGAATCCGAATTAATTAACACGTATATCATAGAAAGTGCCGGAAAAGTACCTGTGGCCGCGTCTGCGGAAGGCTCAGGGTGCTGTCGTCCTGTCAATGCATATAAGCGGTGCGTAGGACCGGCTGAACTAGGCGCCCCTCCTCTACCTCGGCCGCGGCCCGCTGGGGCCTGGGAAGTCTGTCCACGGGGGCGCACGGTCGACGATGAACCAATTGCTGATCCGGCTAGCTGAGTTTGGCCTCTTTCATTCTTTAGTGGGCAGTCACGCACTAAATGGTCAGTCCGACCACAGGCAAAACAACCACCTGTGTCCAGATAACACTGCCCAGAGTGTGGCTTGCCACACCGAGCACATCGTGGTGGGGGTAGCACCGTCCTGCTAGACTCAGCGCCATATTGGAATTCTGAGGCTCTATTAGTAAATCGAGGAGGTGCACTGGCCGCTGACTGGCCCGAATACCCGGAATATTCTTTGCGTCTGCCCTCCTCTATACTCGCTTCTAGTCCTAGAAAATCTGCTCCTCTTTCTGGAACCCCTGTCTAACTGACGCTCCTCTCTCTGCGGCTGATACTGTTCTTCCAGGTTTTGAGCATGGGCCTGAATGCGAGCAATAGTCATTCCGTCTTGGAGCGAGGCCGTTAAGCATTCCTTAATTATATGCGGCCCCAACCCACTCACAAATCGATGTACATGATCCCCCATATCAGCGATCATGGCTGGGGCATACCTGGCCAGCGAGTTAAATCGAAGGCTGTATTCTCGAACACTCATATTTCCCTGTTTGAGGTTCAAGAACATATCGGCTCGAGCTCGTCGAACCTCGGTGGTAGGAAATGCCGTAGAAATGCTTCGATAAATTCTCGCTAAACCGGGGAGGAGCATTTGCTCCCAGAGGATATCCAACCGTTGTACCACAAGGCACATCCCGCAATCCGTACGATGCCAATTCCACCGACTCGTATCCGAAGCATGTATAATCCTCGTTGTCCTTAGCATCTCATCTATAAAATTCTGCGGGTCTTCCTCCGGTTTTGACCCATAAAACTCCGGGGTCTTAGGGCGATGAAATCACGGGCCCTAGCGCTTCGCCCCGTCTCCGGATCCGTATCTTGCCGCCGAGCCCGTGCGGCCACTAACCGAGTCGAAGAATCGGATGGCCTCTCGCCATCGGCCGGCCGGAGAGCCGCCGTCTCGCCCTCTGGGCTGCCCTAGCTTTCTTCTTCGGCGGCATTACTGAAACCATAACATAGGATTAGGAAAGGAATATGGAAACCTGGTAGCATAGCTCTATCGCACGATTTCAGAATACAAAGAAGGTCATATTTCCTAAATGCCCTGTAGCCTCCTGTTTATAAGCGTGGCGCGCTACACACCCATAAACAAGACCCTACTGGACACGGCTCGTAGACAAACCCCTAGGACCGAACTGCTCTGATACCACTTCTGTCACGACCCAACTAGGGGCCGTGACGAGTACCCGATACTTGTACCGAGCACCCCTACCTAACGTTTTACCTGAACCTTTTAGCAAGTCGTATGAACAGGGCTATATTATTTTTTTTTTTTTTGTTGTTACAGAACATTTACATTAACAGCGGCATCATAAGCATGGAATAATACACTTTGCTATCACGTTATACAACGACCCAAGATACAAACATCTAACTATACAGATCTGCCTACGAGCCTCTAAACATAGTACTCATATACAGAAAAAGGGCCGAATCTTTGTCGTGCCCGCATATATATACACAAAATAGTACCACGGAAATGAGGCTCCAGAACAATTGGAGCGCTATCAACACCGCCGGTAAGGCCGCCGAGGGTCAAGACCACCGTCCGCCGACTCGCGCGGCATGAAACGCGGCGTCCACAAGAAGGGACGTCGTACGAATGATGTACTGAGTATGTAAGGCATAAATGATAACATAGTAAATGAATATAGAGTATAAGTCATAACAAGATAGATATGCAGAGCTTATCCTGGCGCAGAAGTAACCTGTACATGTGTGCCCTGTAGGCAGGCATTACGCAAGCTTAGCCCATTTTTCAGAACACGGTGTCCCGTATCCCCGTATACCGTGAACAGTACGTTTCCGAGACAAGACATTTCGGTAAACATTTCGATTAAACAATACATTACGACGTTTCAAGAACAATACATTCTAGTAACAAGACGTTTCGAATGAACAGTACGTTTCAGTAAACAATACGTTTCAGTGAACAGTACATTTCAGTGAACAGTATCTCTTTCTTACATTTACAGACGCTGAATACGTCAGCTCTCCCACCCCCTCCCCAACAGTGTCCCAACATAACATGTCATATACACATAGATATATATATCACATAAACGATCGCCGCGTACGGCTCTTCCCATAAATCCCGCGTCCGGCATCCCGCGTCCGGATGATAAGCCACCGAATCGGTGGACACGGTTGCCCTTTCCCTTCCCCATGTACATATACATACACATATACATATACACATACATGGATTATAAAGCGAAGTTACTAATGAAAAATGTCATAAAAAAAACGTATAGTTTCGTTTACTTAAAACCTCTATAGCAGTCATTCCTTACAATTCAGTTAAGATATTAAGAAACCGTGGACGCATGTTCTTTCTTAGCATTATCGTTGTCATGGTCATCGTAGACATTACTTATGAGAGTTTTGAAGCAATCGGGTCTCATTTATGCAAGTTCTAAAGGTCTAAGAAGTTTTCCAACATTTTGTACTCTTCTAGTTCAATCCTACTGAGTGAATAGTAGCGAATTTCAATCTCGAATTTCGAGAAGGAGAATGATCCCCGGGGCGCGAAATCAAACCTATACGTCTAAGACATGCCAAGAAAGGAAAGGAAGGCCTTACATACCTCTTTCTGCTCCTTTAGCTATTCCGAATTCACGTCGCAATCTCGTCACAATCTGCAAATTGGTCATGTTTACCAAAACTCTTATTAGGGTTCTTAGAGTTAGAATCTTAAGAAAACACTTGGCTACCGAAATTTCGGCAGCACTTCCTCTGTAAATATACCGTCCTCAACATTCAACATAGCCAAATTCTCGTCAATCACAACCGGGAATTCAAACCCGGCCAAACTATCAACATAATTCAACAATTACACTAGCAATTCACATATTCCATTCAAAATGCATGATCTCAATTTACTATTTTCTTCAAGACCTTCCAACTTCAATGAACACATTAACAACCTTATAATATATATTCCAACAACATCATACTAATACCATTCCATACTACCCATACAAGAACATTGTCTTTCAATATACATAATCTTCCAATTATCAATACTTCACCAAACTTATCAATCCTTTATTTGCGATATAAAATCTACCACACCACCACTAAAACATTAAATATAACTTGCTCATTATTCTTCCACAACTCAATGCATATACACGGCTATACATACACCACACACTACACGGCTTCAACATACATTCACACAACCACGTTCTCTCCAAATTCATTCAACTTTCATTTTCCACATATCATTCATAACAATAACAAACAAGCACTAGATAGATTAATTAAAACAAAATTCCTACACACATATGCTTGTTCCACACCTCACGGCCACCCCCTATTTCTATCTCTTTCATGAGTTCCATCCATTTTTTGCACACTACAACACATATAAATATTCATAACATCTAAAGGAGATGAATTCTTACCTTCTTCTTCAATCCTCCAACTTATCCAAAGTTGTAACTTCAAAAACTTGTGTTTTCTTGTTCCAATGACTACCCCACTTTGTTAAGGACCCTTCAAGGGATTGTTTGGCTAGGAGAAAATAATTTTTGGCAAAATTTTTCCAAGATTTTTGTTGGGGTTGAAGGTGGCCGAATGCCCTTCTCTTTTTCTCCTTCTTTTCTTGTTTCTTGCTCTCTTGAATTCTCTAGAAAATTTTATGAAATAAGATGACTTTATACAAGTCTTCCACCAATTTTATTATTAATACATAATAGGTCCCTCAATTTTAATCACATGCCTCCTTTCTTCTCCCCCTAGAATTTTCCTCCTTTTTCTTGATTTTTCTAGAGAATTTTATGAATTTTTGAAGACTTGGTCTTCTTTAATAATTCAAGAATTAATTCCCCCATGGGCTTGGCCCAAAATATGGCCGGTTGGGCCTTTAATTTCCTTAAAAAAAATTCAAGCCCACTTATTTTTTTTGGGCTAGTCCTTGTAATTCATGAAACATTTTTCCAACTTCCAAATTTGCCCTTCGTCTTTTTCCATATTTCCACAAGTCATATTGCGAATTTCCTTTTATGCCCTTGACCTTCCTTATTAATTCCGCTTCTAAATACGTCATAAGTCATTCATATGCTTTTCAAAATAAAAATGTGGCCTTGCTTGTCGTCCTCCCGCGATCGTCTCAAATTATCCGATTACACAAGAATGCGGGATATAACATTTTCATAGACTCCCTAAGACACTTGAACCTAGGTCTGAAACCAAGCTTTTTCATGCCCCGAACCATAGCCTAGTCGTAACACGACACTCGGTGCCTTGTTGTATATGATCGAGCAAATCACATGGCTTGCAATATCAACATAGGGCGTGTACTCATGCGGAATATAATATAACATTCTTGATTATACGACTCTGAATATAATAAGTCTGAAATTAAATGACAAATGTTGAGCCAATACTGGCTATACGACTCTGAATATCTGACATGATATAACTGAACTAGGCTAGTCGATGAAACCTCTGACATGAGTTTGACTGCTAAACTGTTAATCGGGAAAAGGCCCCCGGCATACCTTTACTACATCACTGATGTCACACCCCAATTTCCGATAGGGTGTGATGGGCACCCGACCCTTACCTAGGGCCGAGCGAACCCGCAGACTCTCATAATACTCATAGCCATACTGGGCCCACAAAGCATAACATAAGCACAGGGTGAAATTTTTTTTGGAAAACATACACGCCTTTTTTTTCAAATCAAACAAAATCCGTATCCATAGCAAATCCGTAAACACATGAAATTCATAACACAATGTGTACTAATACATCGGCTTACATAGCCATTTACAAACGGACATCTCATACACACGACAACGTCGCAAAGTCTCTAACATGACTCCGAATACCATACAAAGCATTCGACTCGGCGGCCTCCGGAGGAAATGGAGCTCGCCAATCGGCCGTAACATCTTCTCGCTAACATCATCGCTCATCGCGGGTACCGCGCGGCATGAAACGCGGCCCCCGAAGAAAGGGGTCGACGGAATATGTACCGAGTATGCAAAGCGAGAAAATACGTAAAACGAAATAAGGAGTACCGAACGCGAGCACAATAGTCCAAATACCAACGTACTTACCTCGACATCCTAGGCATACATGCACAAGTCACACACACATACCGCGGCCAGGAACCCAGCGGTAATATCATAAATATACATGGTTACACATACATACATACCGCGGTCAAGAATCCAGCGGTCATGTCACAGCCCGCGGTCAAGTATCCAGCGGACGATATCACACATACACATGCCGCGGCCAAGTATCCAGCGGTCATGGTACAGCCCGCGGTCAAGTATCCAGCGGACAATATCACACATACCGGCCCGGGACTCGGCGAAAAAGGTAACAACAGAATGCATGAACAGAATCACAAGCAACCAAATACACACGAGCAGAATCGTAAGTAGTCATACGTATATAATTTCTTTTATTACAAACTCAACAAAACAACCAAAGCACACCATTTCTTTAAAACCAAGACAATAGTTAAATTAGGTTTATCGGAATTAATATACAATAGTTACAATCTTTTGAAATCGTTCCTATGTGTCAAAATATATTATCAAACTCAATGAAGTAGTTAAAATAACTATTTTATAGCAATCGGAGCAATAGTCAAAAGTTTTCTTTTCAAAATCACAAAAATATACCAACCGGGGCAACATAAGGAGATCTCGGAATGCGTGGGCCCCACCTCGGGTCGAGCCGAGGCGGCGGACGTAAATTACAACCATTAGGCTACCCAAAGCCATCCATCAATGTTCGGAGCGATCCGGACACGTTTACCACCGTTACAAAGGTTTAAACATTCTTTTGATCAAATATAAGGATTGTAGCTCAATTGTACTTGAATGAATAGTATGCAAAATCAAACTCGGATTTCCAAGAACGAATTGTCCCCGAGGTTCCGATCTTAGCCTAGTAGGGCTAGGACATGCCAAAAGAAGGAAAGGGCGAGCTTTACATACCTTGATTGTGCCTTACGCTCCTCAAATCTCAATTCCGTTTCGTCCAAAATCGCAAATGGTCATCTTTACCAAGTTACTATTCATGCAAGTTAACATTTTAACTTTGGTTAAACATTTGGCTACCGAAATTTCTATAAAGCACCTCCTCTATAGATATGACACCCCCGAGATTCAACTCGGCTCAAAACAACCAACAACAACCCAACAATAACATCAATAATCACAATAAACACAATATAATACAACTAACTTCCATTTATATTCCAATAAACTACATACGTTCAAGTCAACATCGACATTCACATATTCACATACCAACCCGAGATCATTTCATCAAGATTTAAGAATATTTCAAGTAGTCCACACAATATTCAAATCCACCCATCCAACTTACAAGGCAATCCGAAACCTTCCAAGTCCAAGTAAACATCGACGACACATTTCTTTCCTCCTAAACTCCTAACTACATCAACAATTCACTTGTTAGCATTGTCATTAGCATAAATGTAAGATCTACATAGGAATCATATTAACTTCCAATTCAGCCCGCAACCATCACAACTTCAATTTCATTCATTAAACTTCATTTTATCACATGGAATTCATATCGACGACGATCAAAATACTAAATAATATAACTTCATTTCTTGCATACAAGCAGCCCCTACTTTCGGCCACACCTCAACCTACAACATTCCATGAGTTTCATTCATTTTCTATACCTTACAACAACACAAAAACATGCTAAATTCATTAATTCCTCACCTTAACAACACACACACACAGCCAAAATCCAACCTACACGGCCAACATCAACTCCAACATTCTATGAGTTTCATTCTCTTCTACATAACACAACAACACACAAACATGCTAAGTACCATTAATTCGTTACTTCTACATACAAAACACATACACGGCCTCTTACCTATATGCACACCCATCATGCAAACCTTCATATTTCCATAAATTCTACTCATTTCCATATACTACAACACAAACAAACCTTCATGACATAAATAAAAGGGATGAATTCTTACCTTTTCCTTCCAACTTCTTCACTTAACTCAAGTGTTGAATTGATGAAACAAGGACTCAATCTTCCAAAACAACTACACCAAGTCGAAAAGGGACCTTGAATTAGTTTGAATACCACAAGAAAATAATTTTTGAAGAAAGATTTCCAAGGGACAAAAGTTGGAGGACATGGCCGAATGCCATGTCTCCTTTGTTCTTCATCTTTTGTTATTTCCCTTCTCTTATTTTCTTGAATCTTCCAAATGATAAGGCTCCCTTTATATAATGTCACATGGAAAATTAATTAAATCAAGTGGGCTTGGCCATGTATGGCCGGCCACCCCTCTTTATTGGGCCTCATTTTTCCTTTTTATTTTTTTGAGCCCAATTGGTTATAAATCTCGTTTTGTAATTCCCGAATCAAATTCTCAAAATTCCAATTTTTGCCCTTGGCCTTCCTCAATATTTCACATTCAATATTTCCTTAGACATCACATGCACCTTAAGTAAGATCCATCTAAAGCCTTATTTCTTACCATTCCGAATTATCTCCAATTTTTCCGAATACGCACAAAATGCGAGATATGACACCAACCTTACCCTTAACACTTTATACCCTCAAAAGATGAACATGCGACTTATGCTTTAAGACAAAATCAACAAAACCGGAAATTGAAAGTCTTGTCTTTAACTCGTCGCAAACAACTTAAAATATTTCGACATACAAAGTACGGGGTGTAACATCCTTTCCCCTTTAGAACATTCGTCCTCGAATGTTCAACTAGTCCCGCAAAACATCACAAGAATCTCGGATTAAACTTTTCCTTCTTACTCTTGTCTTAATCTCACTCTTACTATCGGCACGACCTCTCAAGTCGTATTACAAACACACATCTTATTCTCTTTCCATTTCTGGAAAAATTTCGACAGAGTTTCCTTTATATTTCTTACTACCTCAAAACCTGCACGCAGGAAATACCAACAATGCCTCACAGGGCTCCCAATATCAACAACAATGCACAAATTATAAACATACCCCGTATGCCCAACTCAAACGACACCTGTTACATTTTCTTGTTTACTTTCCCCCTTTAGGCTTCAACTCGTACTTCGATCGCAACTTCAATATCTTTCCCAACATACATCTTCATACCTTTGCTTACCTGCGTACTTCGTGACTTCCAACATCGTCAATCACTTCCTTCTATCAGCGTCATTCTTCAACTGCAATCACAAATCAGGGTAAGGAGTCCCATCTCCTATGACTTGGCTCTATGGCACGATCTCGGATATGAAAGAAGAGTAACCATCCTAAATGCCCCGTAGCCTCCTGTTTATAAATGTGGCGCGCAACACACCATAAACAAGACTCTACTGACACGACTTTGCGAGACAACCCCTAGGACGGACACCGCTCTGCGATACCACTTTGTCACACCCCAATTTCCGATAGGGTGTGATGGGCACCCGACCCTTACCTAGGGCCGAGCGAACCCGCAGACTCTCATAATACTCATAGTCATACTGGGCCCACAAAGCATAACATAAGCACAGGGTGAAATTTTTTTGGAAAACATACACGCCTTTTTTTTTTCAAATCAAACAAAATCCGTATCCATAGCAAATCCGTAAACACATGAAATTCATAACACAATGTGTACTAATACATCGGCTTACATAGCCATTTACAAACGGACATCTCATACACACGACACTGTCTGCAAAGTCTCTAACATGACTCCGAATACCATACAAAGCATTCTGACTCGGCGGAAGACTCCGGAGGAAATGGAGCTCGCCAATCCCGGTGAACATCTTCGCTAACATCATCGCTCATCCATTCAGGTATTCGCGCGGCATGAAACGCGACCCCCGAAGAAAGGGGGTCGGTACGGAATATGTACCGAGTATGCAAAGCGAGAAAATACGAAAACGAAATAAGGAGTACCGAACGCGAGCACAATAGTCCAAATACCAACGTACGACATCCCTCGACATCCTAGGCATACATGCACAAGTCACACACACATACCGCGGCCGGGAACCCGGCGGTAATATCATAAATATATAAATATACATGGTTACACATACATACATACCGCGGTCAAGAATCCGGCGGTCATGTCACTGGCCCGCGGTCAAGTATCCGGCGGACGATATCACACATACACATGCCGCGGCCAAGTATCCGGCGGTCATGGTACAGCCCATGGTCAAGTATCAATGGACAATATCACACATACCGGCCGGGACTCGGCGAAAAAAGGTAACAACAGAATGCATGAACAGAATCACAAGCAACCAAATACACACGAGCAGAATCGTAAGTAGTCATACGTATATAATTTCTTTTATTACAAACTCAACAAAACAACCAAAGCACACCATTTCTTTAAAACCAAGACAATAGTTAAATTAGGTTTATCGGAATTAATATACAATAGTTACAATCTTTTGAAATCGTTCCTATGTGTCAAAATATATTATCAAACTCAATGAAGTAGTTAAAATAACTATTTTATAGCAATCGGAGCAATAGTCAAAAGTTTTCTTTTCAAAATCACAAAAATATACCAACCGGGGCAACATAAGGAGATCTCGGAATGCGTGGGCCCCACCTCAGGTCGAGCCGAGGCGGCGGACGTAAATTACAACCATTAGGCTACCCAAAGCCATCCATCAATGTTCCGGAGCGATCCAGACACGTTTACCACCGTTACAAAGGTTTAAACATTCTTTTGATCAAATATAAGGATTGTAGCTCAATTGCGGCGAATGAATAGTATGCAAAATCAAACTCGGATTTCAAGAACGAAATTGTCCCCGAGGTTCCGATCTTAGCCTAGTAGGGCTAGGACATGCCAAAAGAAGGAAAGGCGAGCTTTACATACCTTGATTGTGCCTTACGCTCCTCAAATCTCAATTCCGTTTCGTCAAAAGCCGCAAATGGTCATCTTTACCAGTTACTATTCATGCAAGTTAACATTTTAACTTTGGTTAAACATTTGGCTACCGAAATTTCGGCACACCTCCTCTATAGATATGACACCCCGAGATTCAACTCGGCTCAAAACAACCAACAACAACCCAACAATAACATCAATAATCACAATAAACACAATATAATACAACTAACTTCCATTTATATTCCAATAAACTACATACGTTCAAGTCAACATCGACATTCACATATTCACATACCAACCCGAGATCATTTCATCAAGATTTAAGAATATTTCAAGTAGTCCACACAATATTCAAATCCACCCATCCAACTTACAAGGCAATCCGAAACCTTCCAAGTCCAAGTAAACATCGACGACACATTTCTTTCCTCCTAAACTCCTAACTACATCAACAATTCACTTGTTAGCATTGTCATTAGCATAAATGTAAGATCTACATAGGAATCATATTAACTTCCAATTCAGCCCGCAACCATCACAACTTCAATTTCATTCATTAAACTTCATTTTATCACATGGAATTCATATCGACGACGATCAAAATACTAAATAATATAACTTCATTTCTTGCATACAAGCAGCCCCTACTTTCGGCCACACCTCAACCTACAACATTCCATGAGTTTCATTCATTTTCTATACCTTACAACAACACAAAAACATGCTAAATTCATTAATTCCTCACCTTAACAACACACACACACACCAAAATCCAACCTACACGGCCAACATCAACTCAACATTCTATGAGTTTCATTCTCTTCTACATAACACAACAACACACAAACATGCTAAGTACCATTAATTCGTTACTTCTACATACAAAACACATACACGGCCTCTTACCTATATGCACACCCATCATGCAAACCTTCATATTTCCATAAACTCTACTCATTTCCATATACTACAACACAAACAAACCTTCATGACATAAATAAAAGGGATGAATTCTTACCTTTTCCTTCCAACTTCTTCACTTAACTCAAGTGTTGAATTGATGAAACAAGGACTCAATCTTCCAAAACAACTACACCAAGTCGAAAAGGGACCTTGAATTAGTTTGAATACCACAAGAAAATAATTTTTGAAGAAAGATTTCCAAGGGACAAAAGTTGGAGGACATGGCCGAATGCCATGTCTCCTTTGTTCTTCATCTTTTGTTATTTCCCTTCTCTTATTTTCTTGAATCTTCCAAATGATAAGGCTCCCTTTATATAATGTCACATGGAAAATTAATTAAATCAAGTGGGCTTGGCCATGCATGGCCGGCCACCCCTCTTTATTGGGCCTCATTTTTCCTTTTTATTTTTTTGAGCCCAATTGGTTATAAATCTCGTTTTGTAATTCCCGAATCAAATTCTCAAAATTCCAATTTTTGCCCTTGGCCTTCCTCAATATTTCACATTCAATATTTCCTTAGACATCACATGCACCTTAAGTAAGATCCATCTAAAGCCTTATTTCTTACCATTCGAATTATCTCAATTTTTCCGAATACGCACAAAATGCGAGATATGACACCAACCTTACCCTTAACACTTTATACCCTCAAAAGATGAACATGCGACTTATGCTTTAAGACAAAATCAACAAAATCGGAAATTGAAAGTCTTGTCTTTAACTCGTCGCAAACAACTTAAAATATTTCGACATACAAAGTACGGGGTGTAACAACTGACAATAAATGAATAAAGATAAAACCTCGAATAAGACAGGGCTCACTAATACCTGTTACGTGCAAAGTCCTAACGAGTTAATCTGTCGTCCTGTAAATCTGCTTCGTGAAATGGAGGACCCCAGGGAAATAAAAGGGGACGTCAGTACATTCGAATTGTACTGGTATGCAAAGCAACTCTATGAAATAAGCATCGCACATGAAATAACGGAACTGAAACTGAAACTATATTTGTAAACTGAACATGAACATGAAAATCTTCTAACATCAATATGTATAAGATGAATAAGATATTTTACGTCTATAAAGATATTTGTGGGAGAGAATTAGTATGACCGACATGTAACCACCACATAAGCACATGGCGTCTAATCTCTGACCAATCAGCTAAGCCATCCTGTACCATGCCGGGGTACTAGACATGAACATGACATGAATGGATCCAATAACATGCAGTGGGTAAACGGGAAGGAATCATCCTAAATGGGTGGAGCAATCCTTATCCTATCTTTGGCATACATAGTTTCAGGCTGTTTGAGCCTTTTTTATAATCTAGGAATGTCACGACCTAACCAGAGGTCCATGACGGGCACCCGAAGCTAACCTACCGAGCACCCATTAACATACTCTGATAATCATATCTAGGTGAGCCACATGGCTAACTCATGATTACCATAAACCACAAAGGTACAGGTTTAATCGAAAATAGGCACATCTATATAAACATCATTAACTATGCCTATATATACAAGCCGACAAGGCTACCAAAAATGATATACAAAATATAAACCGATAAGGTTATGGGATATCAAGCTATGTACATCTATCTATGAGCCTCTACATGGTGTATGTAATATCATAGAGACGGGACAAGACCCTGCCTTGCCCAAGTTAGTACACAAAAGAATAATACCAACTAAACCACTGCTCAGGATCAAATGGAGCACTTCTATGCAATCACTGATGAGGCAGCTTAGGGGTCTAGTCCATCTCCCTGTCTACCTGCGGGCGTGAATGCAGCGTCCACAAACAAAAGGACGTCAGTTCGAATAATGTACTAAATATTTAAGGCATGAATAACAATATGATGAAAACATGAAAATAACATAAGATAAAGAGAACAATTTATGCCTCATAATACCTACTAAGACAACTGTCATGCATACTTAACCTTTCTCTAAAGGAAACATTTCATATATATATATATATATATATATAATAATAATAATACCATACCCGGCCTTATAGGCTCGATTTTGTCCGTACCTAGCCATAACATGCCTTGGTGTTATCCGTACCCAATTGCAATGGTGTGCATAATAGATATCGTACCTAGCCATATAGGCTCGGTGTCAGAAAATGGCTGTATATATAATGACATACATGAGTATCCAAAGGAAGCATTACAACTCAATTGGAGTGACATAAGGTCGATGGACCTCTGATTATCATTATGGATCCATCATTATCACTGTATCTTCTCATTAGGGTTAAAGATCATAAGATGGAATCACAAACGAGGAACAAGTTCGATAATATCATGAGAGCATCAAGAACTATAAGATTCTACCATTGGTAGGACTAGGGACAATTTGGATATCATATATATATTGTCACACCCTAATTTCCGATAGGGCGTGATGGGCACCCGACCCTTACTTAGGGCCAGTGAACCCGCCGACTCTCGTTATACTCATAATCATCTTGGGCCCTTAAATCATGACGGAATGCATAAGGAAAGCTTTTCGAAGAACAATATGCTTTTCATCTTTCTCAAATCAAATAAAATCGCAACATATGAAACTTGTAACACAATGCATAATAATACATCGGCTTACATAGCCGCTTACAAAGCCGACATCTTATATACACGACTTTGTACGTAAAGTCTCTAACATAACTCCAAATACCATAACAAAAGCACTCGACTCGGCGGCACTCGGGAGGAAATGGAGCTCGCCAATCCAGTTGGAACATCTTCTACTCATCTGTATATACCACGTGGCATGAAACGCACCCCGAAGAAAGGGGGTCGATGCGGAATATGTCCGAGTATGTAAAGCATGAAATACGATGCAGAATCATACCGACATAAGGAGTATAGAAATCAATACGGTAACGTAAAAGCGTAAGGCTTGCCTCTAAAACTTAACTCATGAACATATGCATATATATAGCGTGTCCCGGCCCTCTAGTGAGGGACTCGGTAAGTAAAATCATGTCATCATGTCATCATATATATATATATATATATACATACCATGTTCTGGCCCTCTAGTGAGGGACTTGGTGAATAGAATCATCATATGCCATCCTGGCCGCCATCCCTATATCATCACATCATCATATATATATATATATATATATATAGCGTGTCCCGGCCCTCTAGTGAGGGACTCAGTGAATAATGCAGTGGAATGTGCACGAATGTGTGTCCTGGCCGGGACTCGGTGAAGGACATATTGAGAAGGCTGGCACGAGCGAGTAGTGAGAAACCATATGCACATAAATCATCATCACAGACTCAATGGATAAGTAAGTAGTCAACGCTCAAGAGTCAAAACAGAAATCATGTTAAGTTCTTTCAAAAACAAGTCGTTAGGACTATACAGAGATAAATCTCAGGGACCACGGATATGCATCAAACCAATCCGGGCCCGCCCATGAAAGTTAACGTCATTATACGTTATAGAATCATTTGCGAGCATATCAAAGCAATCCGATTCCGTCTATGAAAGTTACGGACATTTTCAACATGAAAATCCGTTTTGGAGCACAACTCTTTATACCACATTTGAATTCAATCATACAAAGACATAAAGACCATAGTTCTACCACATTAAGAATGCTAACACTAAGAGGTGGATAAGAATCGTAAACACGCTCGGACCATAAGAGTAGAGTTACCCCGAGGATCGTATCATAGCTTACTTACACTAAGACATGCCAAAAGAAAGAAAGGGTAAGCTTCACATACCTCGTCCGCTTCCTAAGCTAATCCAAACTCAAGTCTCGGGCTTCCCAAGATCTACAATACGTCAATAAATACCAAACATTAGCTATAGGCACTTAGGAACTCAATCCTAAGTTAGCATTTGTCTACGAAATTTGGGCGACATTTCCCCGTTTATATGCCTAGCCCGAATTCTCAATTCGAGTAACCAACAACACCAACAACAATACCAATAGTATTAACATCATTTTCAATACCGACGTATGCCATAAAACAACCCGCACTTTGTTTTCTAAATTTCTCAACCAACCAAATTTGCGATATAACTATTTAATAATTTTATTTCCGTAAAGGAGTCGAAATTCATATGAACAACATCAATAACAACAGCCTTCACATTTTACAAGGTAAATACATTTATTTTCATCCAAAATTCTCTTCAAATCCCCTTCCATAATTCACAACACCAACAAACGAATTTATCAGACTATTCCCTCCGTGCTAATCCGTTAAAATTCTAAATAAACTCGTTAACAATGAAAAGGAACCGTATTCATACCTTAAGCATGCATCCCCCACGTTATCACTCTTCTCCTTGGTTGATTTTTAGCTCAAATTGAAGACAACGCAGCGTACAACACTTTTCTCTTCATGGGCTTCGGAATTCGGGGCTCAGATTTTGGTCAAAATTGATTTTTCTTCTCTCCAAGGCTCTTCTCTCTCTCTTTCCAGAATTTTCTGGTGTTCTTGGTCTGAAAAATGAGAGGAAAGGGCTGAAATTTCACTTAAATAGGCATGGGTCATGGGCCTAACCCGATTGGGCCCGGTTTGGGCCTAGCCCACTGACCTTTCCGCCTTAAACTGTCCATATCTCCTTATCCTGATGTCACTTGTGGGCCCATGACCCATGGTTGGAAATATAATTCAATTATCTACAACTTCTTTCTTTGGTATTTTTTCAAATTCCAAACTTATAATACCGTTTCTACCCCTCGAAGTCAGATCACCCGAAAACGTTACTTAAAAATATTTGCTTGGAGGACTTCCACTTTGATTTGGCTCAAGGGTCCTTATTGAGTTATGTTTAACTTCACATATGTGATTCATATAAATTGTCGCATGTCCCCAAAAAAAATCTCAATTTGTGGGCCCCACCTCAGCTTGCGAATAATCCGACGTACAAAAATACGAAATATAATACTGTCAACGTGAGTTTAAATTATGAAGCAACAACATGATTGTCAATTTTTAAGCACGTTAATAAGGACCTTCCAATTGGTTGGGCTATTTGGAAGAAAATATTTTTTGAATCAAGATTTGAGGGCTCAAATTCTCGGTTCCATGGCCGAATGGCCTCTCTTTATTTTTCGCCAAGTTTCTTGAATTTTATAAGGTTTGAAAGTATGAAGAATGTGATTAATAAGTCATCCAATATACTCATATATAAGTCATCCATGTGTCCCATGGCCCACACATGGCTTGGATGAATTAAAATTAGCCAAGCCATGGGTGGTGCCCCACTCACACCACACGGCCAACTTGGCCACTATTTCATGAAATGCCAACTTTCCTAAATTAACTTTTAACCCCAAATTTTCCTTAATATTCCATGCCAATAAATTCATAAGTAACTTATGCCTTATGTTATATCCGGCATTTTCGCATATTTGGAAAACTTGAACATAATTCTGGCTTGTGAGAAATAAGGCCAAATTTGGATTTTTCTTGGCACGTGTATGCCGGTTATGGAAATTTGAACGTGAAAACACCGGATAAGGCCTAAGGGCAAAATTGGAATTTTGAAAATTTATTTCGGAAATTTTGAAATAAGAACTCTAGCTTATTGGGCCAAAGAAATGAAAAGGAAAATTGGGGCCCAATTTTAAGGGGGTGGCCGGCCAACTATAGGCCCAACCCACCAAATTTATTAATTTTGCATGTGACTAATATGCATATAAGAGAGGATAAGTTCAAGAAACTTCAAGAAAAACAAAGAGCAATCAAGAAAAAGAAGAAGAGAGGATTCGGGTTTGAGAGAAAGAAAGAGAGAAAAAGAAGAAAAAATTTGTGGAGCTCTAATCTTTGCCTTAAAAATCTTGTTCTTTTGAATTCATAACAAGTTCAAAGCGCTCTTCAACGTAGCATAATTGGTTTGGCGGAAAAGCTTCGTTTGTGGAAGATTGAGGTTTCAAGAAAGGTAAGATTTTTATGCTCTTGAATTATGAAATGAGTTTATATGTTATTATGTTTGGAATTGGATGAAGATTTTGGAATTATGGTGTGCATGTGTGTGAGGAGTGTGTAGGCCGTGTATGTGTGTGCATGTGAGGCCGTGTGTGTGTGTGATTATATAAGTAATATGTGTTGAATTTTATGTTATATTATGGTTGTGGTTATGATGAAATTCATATTGGAGATGGAAGTTGAATAAATTGGATTGAAGTTGGAAATGTGTATGTTGGCCGAGAGTTGTGGAAAGGTTGGGAATAAAAATGAATTGGCTTGCTTGATATTTTAGTTGTGTCGTTATGATTCTTAGAACATTAAGGAAGGTTTGATGGGTTGAGTTAGTATTGATTTGAAAGTATGAAGTTGAAATAAGAATTATGGCATTATGTTGGAAAGTAAGCATATTGTGTTGATTGTTGTTGTTATTGATGTTGTTGTTGGCTTGTTGTTGGTTATTTGAGCCGAGCTAAGTCTCGGGGGTGTGGTATGTATAGGGGAAGTGCTGCCAAAATTTCGGTAGCCAAGTATAACCCCAAGTTGAAATATTAGTTTGCATGAATAGTAATTGGTAAGAATGACCATTTGCAGTTTTGGACGAAACGGGAACGGAGATTTGAGGAGCGTAAGGCGTAATCCAGGTATGTAAAGCCCTCCCTATCCTTCTTTGGCATGTTCTGAGTCTAACAGGCTTGACAGCGAGCCTCGATGACATTTCTGCTTCTCGTAATTCAAGATTGAAATTGGCGAAAAATCTGTCAGTAAGATTGAACCCTTTTCCTCCAATTTGGCTTATAAGTATATGACTTCCATAAATGGAGTCGAAACACTCTAAAATGATTTTGGATGACTCCCTAAAGTTTATTATCTATAATTTACACCCTTTATTATGGTTGGGTCCGAGGTGGGCCCACGATACCCCGATACTCCCGGTATGGGTCAAATCGATCTGTTTTTGTCTGTTTTTCATAGCTAACTCTTGATTATGTTCCGTCTGCTAACTAATAGGCATTATGACTGTCTCTCTGAGTCTGACTATTATTCCGACCTCTGGTTACGATTCTGGATATTACGTTCCGATATGATCGCCTATTCGATTTGATTTACCTTCCGAGCTACCTCGGTTTATTACGTACGTATGTCGGTCCGTATGTATATGGTTTCTCATTTGTCGTTCGTGGATGTCCCAATGCTTCCTTCCTTGCGCCGGGCCGGGTTCGTGATTCGTGCACCCATTGCATTGTTCACCGCGTCCTCGGAAGTGTGCGGGCCGGGTTCGTACGTATCGATATGACCCGATAATGGTCGATTATGTGATATTATGGGGATGGCGGCCGAGATGGCATTTGATCGATTACGTACGTCCACCGCGTCCGTACTACGAGGGCGGGTTACGTACACCGCGTCCCTTATTAAAGGGCGGGATCCGTCCGTATGTGAAAGAAATGCGATATGTACGTACGTATGTGATTATGACTGCATGCATGATTACGTCTATTCGATTACGTATGTCCGATTTGGATTACGACTACGTACGTCACACTTACGGACATCGATTTGGACTACGATTACATCGACACACCCCGTGCGTCGATCAATTCCGATTACGTACTGCCATACATTGAGATACAGTTACGTACGGGAATACGCCATACGCTCCGTAAGTTTGATTCGGCTTATGACTCCGTCCGTCCGCTCGTAAGTCCGACTCGTATGAATCCGGTTACGTCCGCTCTATTTTACTTACGTACATGCTACGATTTTACATATCGACTCGGTTATTTTAATATATATGTGTTATGTTCGCTTTACATACTCGGTACATCTTCGCACGACCCCCCTTGCTTCGCGGGGCCGTGTTACATGCCCACGTGTACGGCACGCGCGCACCGCACGCCCTTGACTTAGGGTACCTGGTTCTGTCGTTTGGAGAGCTCCTTTTGATCCGGAGCTGATACCTTTGGTATATATTTCCTGTTGTTCCTATGTTACGTATATATGACTATTTGGGTACGGCGGGGCCCTGTCCCGTCTTCTCGCATTCGTTCGTATGTTAGAGGTCACGGACATATACGTGAGGTGTGGGTTGTCCGGTCTAGTGCGGTACGTATGTGTGAGTTTTGCGATTTTGTCCGTTATGATAGCCTCAACGGCACGTACGTATTTAGTATGTATATATGTATATGTATGTTCGTATGAGGGATGTTATATATTATATGGATTTATGCATGTACGGATGGATTGACTATTTAGTATGTCGGATGCGATAAGTAGGTACGTATGGGTGTCCGGAGTAGGACACCGTCACGGCCCACGGGGTTGGGTCATGACAAAAGTGGTATCGAGCGGTCGGTTCTCGGAATGTACGCAAGGCCGTGTCTAGTAGTCTTGTTTATCGGTGTGTTGGGCCCCACATCTATAAACGAGGAAGCTACGAGGACATCTAGGATGTTATGTTACCCTTCCTTTGACTCTTAGATCGTGCGTTAGAGCCGTGTTATCGGGATGTTCTCCTTCCGACGATGTTGTATTTTTCGCCGATGCCTCGAAGAAGCGGCAGCGGCCGCCGAAGGGCAAAGCGAAGGAAGGAGAGACTATCCGGATACCGAGAGTTACCGGGCTCGTGCTCGGACCACGCCGATTGTACTTCGGTCGGAGGGTTCGAGCCCACTCCGCCGCCGGATGAGGTCGGAGCGGGCCCCTCGGTGTCCCGGTGCCCGCTCCCCGGTCGGGGGCGGAGGACGGGACGGCGAGGGAGGCGGTTCGGCTATTGACGACGATAGTGGGGACGGGGTTCACGGACGCGGACGAGAGAGGAGAGACGATGATGACGGCGTGATAGCACGAGGGTCCGCGATTTTCGACGTGTGGCCCCCAGAGTTTTTCGGGTCTAAGCCCGATGAGGACCCACATGACTTTATTCGGCAGATGCGGCGTTCGTTGGATTTGGTTCGGGCTTCAGCGACCGAGTCTGTCCAGCTTGCTGCACACAGGCTTCGGGATGTTGCCCTTCATTGGTATGAGTCTTGGGGGCTGTCTAGGGGTGAGGATGCTCCCCCAGCCACGTGGGACGAGTTTTCGGCTGCTTTCCTCCGCCACTTTTTACCACCAGAGCTGAGACGGGCGAGAGTTGATCGGTTCTTGCAGATAAAGCAAAGAGGGTCGGAGTATTCGAGAGTATAATCTGGAGTTTGACTCTCTGGCCCGTTATGCGCCGATGATTGTAGCCGATATGGAGGACCGGATGCACCGGTATGTGATGGGGTTGGATCCCTATCTAGTTGATTGTTGCATGGCTATGGCGGCGCGCATCGGTATGGATATCGCCCGATGTGCTTATGCACGGGCGTAGAGGATCGGCATAGGGAGGACAGTCTAGTAGGGAGCATGACAGAGACGGCCCCGGGCCGCATTTGAGGATACTCCGGGAGATTCCCGAGGTGGACGTTCTCGGCGAGCGATCCGGGTAGGTCCCTCCCTCCGTCGGGCCGGGGTACACGGTTTTGGCAGGCGTTTTGATGACGCAGTCCGTCCGGGGGCCGGCCCAGATTTCGGGGCATCGTGGCCGCGGATGAGTAGGGGTTCGGGTCGGGCCTAGGCCACCATGCCCCTGCACATATTGTGGTAAACCCCATCCGGGGGAGTGCTACCGCGCTACGGGCGCTCGTTATTTTGCGGTAGTCCGGATCATCGGGTGAGAGAGTGCCACGTAAGGGCGGTTCGGTGGCCAGGTGGCCCGGCCCGGCCCACCGGATCGCCTTGTGGCTCGTCTTCTCCTCGGTGGTCCCGCGCCCCACGGGCGGGTATGCCGGCGGCGGCAGTCGCGCGGGGGTCGCGGCGGAGCACCCGCCGCGAGCGGTCCTTCGAACCGCATATACGCGTTGATCGGTCGGCAGACCCGATGCGGACCTGTGTATGTAATTAATCTTTTCGGAAAACATGTGCATTTGATCCGTATTGTGTTCTCGTTAATCATATTCGCATCTCTCGATTACGATTCGTACGCCATATTTCTACGTCCCCGTGTTCGGTGGAACTCGTTTAATATGTCTCGTACGTTCGATTCGATCATAGTTCGTCCGGTATACTTGCACGTCTGACTCCGATCTCAAGTCTGTCTGATAAATTTCTGTACATCTGACTCCGATACGAATCTGTCTGATATATTTCTGTATGTCTGTCTTCGGTTACGAATCTGTCTGGCATATGTCTGTACGTCTGACCCCGACTGTGAATCGGTTTAATATATGTGTCTATACGTCTGATTCTGATTTCGAAATTTGTCCGCTAAATCTCTATATGTCTGACTCCGATTGTAAATCCGTCGATATACCTCTCGTATGTCGACTCGATTTTGAAACCGCACTAGACAACGTTGGATTATGTTTTCCGTCGTTGCACTTTCGTGCCTCGACTCCGGATGTGGCTCCGTCTGACGCCCGTTTGATTTTCTGGTTCCGGTTAAGATTCTATCCGCCGTATATCCGATTTAAGGCGATATGGACAGTTTTATACGGCGATATCAAAAAAAAAAAAGGATGGATCAAGTTGGAAATTGAGAGTTGTTACAAAGTCTCCGATCAAGAGCAAGTATATAAATAGCAAGAGACCTCCCCGACCGATTTTGAGCCGCCCTGAGGTTAAATCAACATTCGAGGACGAATGTTTTAAAGGGGGGGAGGATGTTATATCCGGCATTTTCGCATATTTGGAAAACTTGAACATAATTTTGGCTTGTGAGAAATAAGGCCAAATTTGGATTTTTCTTGGCACGTGTATGCCGGTTATGGAAATTTGAACGTGAAAACACCGGATAAGGCCTAAGGGCAAAATTGGAATTTTGAAAATTTATTTCGGAAATTTTGAAATAAGAATTCTAGCTTATTGGGCCAAAGAAATGAAAAGGAAAATTGGGGCCCAATTTTGTGGGGTGGTGCCAACTATAGGCCCAACCCACCAAATTTATTAATTTTGCATGTGACTAATATGCATATAAGAGAGGATAAGTTCAAGAAACTTCAAGAAAAACAAAGAGCAATCAAGAAAAAGAAGAAGAGAGGATTCGGGTTTGAGAGAAAGAAAGAGAGAAAAAGAAGAAAAAATTTGTGGAGCTCTAATCTTTGCCTTAAAAATCTTGTTCTTTTGAATTTATAACAAGTTCAAAGCGCTCTTCAACGTAGCATAATTGGTTTGGCGGAAAGCTTCGTTTGTGGAAGATTGAGGTTTCAAGAAAGGTAAGATTTTTATGCTCTTGAATTATGAAATGAGTTTATATGTTATTATGTTTGGAATTGGATGAAGATTTTGGAATTATGGTGTGCATGTGTGTGAGGAGTGTGTAGGCCGTGTATGTGTGTGTGCATGTGAGGCCGTGTGTGTGTGTGATTATATAAGTAATATGTGTTGAATTTTATGTTATATTATGGTTGTGGTTATGATGAAATTCATATTGGAGATGGAAGTTGAATAAATTGGATTGAAGTTGGAAATGTGTATGTTGGCCGAGAGTTGTGGAAAGGTTGGGAATAAAAATGAATTGGCTTGCTTGATATTTTAGTTGTGTCGTTATGATTCTTAGAACATTAAGGAAGGTTTGATGGGTTGAGTTAGTATTGATTTGAAAGTATGAAGTTGAAATAAGAATTATGGCATTATGTTGGAAAGTAAGCATATTGTGTTGATTGTTGTTGTTATTGATGTTGTTGTTGGCTTGTTGTTGGTTATTTGAGCCGAGCTAAGTCTCGGGGGTGTGGTATGTATAGGGGAAGTGCTGCCGAAATTTCGGTAGCCAAGTATAACCCCAAGTTGAAATATTAGTTTGCATGAATAGTAATTGGTAAGAATGACCATTTGCAGTTTTTGGACGAAACGGGAACGGAGATTTGAGGAGCGTAAGGCGTAATCCAGGTATGTAAAGCCCTCCCTATCCTTCTTTGGCATGTTCTGAGTCTAACAGGCTTGACAGCGAGCCTCGATGACATTTCGCTTCTCGTAATTCAAGATTGAAATTGGCGAAAAATCCGTCAAGCAAGATTGAACCCTTTTCCTCCAATTTGGCTTATAAGTATATGACTTCCATAAATGGAGTCGAAACACTCTAAAATGATTTTGGATGACTCCCTAAAGTTTATTATCTATAATTTACACCCTTTATTATGGTTGGGTCCGAGGTGGGCCCACGATATCCCGATACTCCCGTATGGGTCAAATCGATCCGTTTTTGTCTATTTTTCATAGCTAACTCTTGATTATGTTCCGTCCGCTAACTAATAGGCATTATGACCGTCTCTCCGAGTCCGACTATTATTCCGACCCTCGGTTACGATTCTCGGATATTCGTTCCGATATGATCCGCCTATTTCGATTTGATTTACCTTCCGAGCTACCTCGCATTTATTCTCCGTCCGTATGTCGGTCCGTATGTATATGGTTTCTCATTTGTCCGTTCGTGGATGTCCCAATGCTTCCTTCCACCGCGCCCGGCCGGCCCCGTGATTCGTGCACCTCATCGCATTGTTCACCGCGTCCCTCGAATTGTGCGGGCCGGGTTCGTACGTATGGTCCGATATGACCCGATAATGGTCCGATTATGTGATATTATGGGGATGGCGGCCGTGATGGCATTTGATTTGATTTCGTTCGTCCACCGCGTCCCGTACTACGAGGGCCGGGTTCTCGTTACCGCGTCCCTTATTAAAGGGCCGGATCCGTCCGTATGTGAAAGAAATCGATATGTCCGTTCGTATGTGATTATGACTCGTATGCATGATTCTCGTCTATTCGCCCGTATGTCCGATTTGGATTACGACTACGTCGTCACACTTCGGACATCCGATTTGGACTCGATTCGTCCGACACAATTCCGTGCGTCCGATCGGTCGATTCTCGTCCGCCACACATTGAGATCCGGTTCCGTCCGGGAATCCGCCATACGCTCCGTAAGTTTGATTCGGCTTATGACTCCGTCTCGTCCGCTCCGTAAGTCCGACTCGCATGAATCCGGTTCTGTCCGCTCTATTTCTGTACTTCTGTCTGCTACGATTTTACATATCTGACTCTGGTTATTTTAATTATATGTGTTATGTTCGCTTTACATACTCGGTACATCTTCGTACTGACCCCCTTGCTTCGCGGGGGCTGTGTTACATGCCCACAGGTACAGACGCGCCGCACGGTACGCCGCCAGCTTAGGGTACTGGGTTCTTGCTGTTTGGAGAGCTCCTTTTGATCCGGAGCTGATACCTTTGGTATATATTTCCTGTTGTTCCTATGTTCTGTATATATGACTATTTGGGTACGGCGGGGCCCTGTCCCGTCTTCTGCTTCTGTTCTGTATGTTAGAGGTCTGCAGACATATCTGTGAGGTGTGGGTTGTCACTGGTCTGGTACGTATGTGTGAGTTTTGCGATTTTGTCCGTTATGATAGCCTCAACGGCTTCTGTATAGATTTAGTATGTATATATGTATATGTATGTTCGTATGAGAGATGTTATATATTATATGGATTTATGCATGTCTGGATGGATTGACTATTTAGTATGTCGGATCTGATAAGTAGGTACGTATGGGTGTCCAGGTAGGACACCAGTCACGGCCCACGGGGTTGGGTCGTGACACCTTAACACAAAATCGAAGGTCAAAAGTCTCTACCTCATATCCCGGAATAGTCCTGTCCTTAACTTATTATGGTTAGCTCGGATTGTCCCAAGGTACAAAATACGGGATATAACATATATGTTCACAACAAAGGAATCATGCCTTATGGAAGACAGGTTTATCCTTAACATACCTTTTCGTCTTCCCAACCACTTAATGTTTCTCCTTCCAAGCTCACAAATCTACACTCAAGAGGATTCACAATAACATCCAGTCTTGGAAATACTCATAAGTTCAAACTAGAATAATTAATAAGCTAGCAGAAATTGGGCAGCACTTCCCCTATATCACCTTCTTCCACCATATTCCAAATCAACTCCCAAACAACAATGAGACCTTCAACAATATCATGATTAAGAGATTTTATTCAAATTATACCCAACATAATCCAAAAACTCATTCTCATAATCAATTTATATCAACAACATCAACATAAACCCTTATACGCTTGTATACAACACTCCCTCATCATCATTATTATTACTCATGACAAGATTATACTCAAAACATTTTAGCAATTATAACACAAGTTAATTTACTACTCAAAATATCATCAAATCCATATTTGAACTTCCTTTTTCACTTTCTTCCATCAATCAAGTTGATCAAGCATTCTCAATAACATGTAATAGATGTGAAAGCTAACCTCTTATTGTTATATCCCGTATTTTGTACGTTGGGATATTCTGAGCTAATCGTGATATGTTAAGGACAAGACTATTTTGGAATACGAGTGTCACACCCCAATCTTACTAGGGTGTGATGGGCACCCGACACCACATTTGGAGCCGAGCGAACCCACTGACTCCTATTACATACATAATATTTCGGACTCTGAACCAGACAAAAATGACACATACGGTAGATATTTTTAAAAATACCTTTTGTAATGTACAAACCGACCGAATTTGTAATCATATGGAATTTATGGCATAATACGTAATGACATGACGGCTAATGGAGCCGCCTACAAACAAAATGACATTTAGAACCCCACAACTACGTCTCGCAAAGTCTCTACAAAATGATCAGAAACATAATACACGGACTCGACTCGGCAAAGACTCCAGAGCAAAAGGAGCTTGCCAATGCCGCTGGACATCTTCTATAATGGCTTTACTTCATCTGGGTGTACCTGCGCGGCATGAAACGCAGCCCCGAAGAACGTGGGGTCGATGCGAGTATGTAAAGCATAAAGACTAACAAACAGAATCATAACTGAACAGAGGATACAGAACATAAATGCAATAGCCGGAGTATCAGAAATGCTTACTCATAAAACATAGGCAAATGCATAACAGAAAATATGCCATAGCCGGCCCATTATGGGACTCGGTAAACAGAAAGTGGTCGCCCCCGACACTGGCGCCACAACATATCGGATCATATCAGAATGTGCACACATCATAGATGTTATATCCCGCCTTTTTGCATAGTTGGAAAATTCGAAATAATTGTGATTTATGAGAAAGGAGGCCATGTTTGAATTTCTCTTAGTATGTGTATGTGGTTATGGAAGTTTGGATGCTAGAATATTGGAGAAGTTCTTAGGGCAAAATTGGAATTTTGGAAATTTATTTCGGAAATTGCAAAATGTGATTCATGAAGACTTGGGCTCAAAAAAAAAAAAAAGAAATGAGGCCCAAACAAGGGAGGCCCAACCGGCCATAACATGGCCTAAGTCCATGGAAATTAATTAATTGTGCATGTGATTAATTATATAAAGGGCTAAGGTTCAAGAAACTTCAAGAAAAATCAAAGGAAAAATCAAGAAAAAATAGAGAGAGCCATTCGGCTAGAGAGAAAAAAGAAAGAAAAGAAAAGAAGAAAAATTCTTGGAGTTAAATCCTTGGTTCAAAAATTTGGTTCTTCTTGAATTAGTAGCAAGCTCAAGGTGCTCTACAAGTTGATATAATTTTCAAGGCAAGGAAGTGTTTCTTTTGGCAAGAAGAATTTATTGGAAAAGGTAAGAATTCCATGTTTTCTTTTATGTTATGGAAGGTTTATGGATGTTAGAATAAGTGGAATGGTATGGAAATCATGGAATTGTGTTTGTGTATGTTTTAGCCGTGCATGTGTGTGAGTGTGTGGTAGCCGTGAATCATGGTAGGTTGAAGGAAATGTTTGAACTTGTTGAGTATGTTGATTTTGTTGTTATGGTCCTATGAAATAAATGAGAAGTATAAAGAATTTGTGTGTTGTGAATTGTAGTGAGTAGGCCGTGTGTGTGTGTATGTATGGCCGTGTGTGTGTGCATGGTTGTGCATGGAATTGGTGTTGAATTTGGTGTTATATTTTAGTTGTGATTATTGTGGAATATGAATTGAAAATGAAAGTTGTATGAATTGGATTGAAGTTGGAAATATGTATGTTGGCCGTGAGCTATGGAAAGGTTGGAATAAAAATGAATTGTCTTGTTTGACAAGTTAGTTGTGTTGTGATGATTCTTGTAATATGAATAAAGGTTTAATGGGTGGAGTTAGTATTGATTTGAAAGTATGAAGTTGAAATGAGAATTATGGCATTATGTTAGAAAGTAAGCATATTGTGTTGGTTGTTATTGTTGTTGGTACTGTGTTGGCTTGTTGTTGGTTAGTTTGAGCCGAGTTGAGTCTCGGGAGTGTGGTATGTATAGAGGAAGTGCTGCCGAAATTTCGGTAGCCAAGTATAAACCAAAGTTGAAATGTTAGCTTTCATGAATAGTAAGCGGTAAGAGTGACCATTTGCGATTTCGACGAAATTGAAAGTGAAGCCAAGCGAGCATAAGGCGTAATTGAGGTATGTAAAGCCTTCCCTATCTTTCTTTGGCATGTTCTGAGGGTAACAGGCTTGAAAGCGAGCCTTGATTGCACTTTTGCGACTCACAATCCAAGATTGAAAATAGCGCCAAATCATTCAGTAAGATTGAACCAATTTCCTCTAAATTGACCTATAAGTATGCAACTTCCATAAAGGGAGTCAAAACACTCTAAGATGGTTATGGACGACTCCCTAAGGTTTATTATCCGTAATTTACGTATTCTACTATGGTTGGGTCCGAGGTGGGCCCACAAAACCCTGATATTCCCGGTATGGCTCGAATTGATCTATTTCTGTCCGTTCTTCCTAAGTAACTCTTAATTATGTTTCCGTCCGCTAACTAATACGTATCATGATTGTCTTTCTGAATCTTGATATCATTCTGACATCTGGGACGATTACGGACACTCGTTCGATATAACCGATTACTTTGATTTGACCTACCTTCTGAACTATTTCAGTTTCATTAAGTCTGTATGTCGGTCTGTATGTATATAGTTTCTCATGGATCTGTTCGTGGATGTCTCAATGTTTCCTTCACTGCGCCCGGGCCAGGTTCTGTGATTCGTGCACTTCCACTGCATTGTTCACCGCGTCCCTCGGATGTGCGGGCCGGGATCTGTCTGCATCTGATTACGATCTGATTATGATCTGATTATGTGATATTATGGGGATGGCGGCCGGGATGGCATTTGATCCGATTCTCGTTCGTCCACCGCGTCCCGTACTACGAGGGCCGGGTTCGTTACCGCGTCCCTTATTAAAGGGCCGGATCCGTCCGTATGTGATTGGGATCGATTTACGATTTGTACGTACGTATATGATTATGATTCGCATGCATGATTCTCGTTACGATTAACGTATGTCCGATTCGGACTACGATCGTCCGTCATACATTTTGAGATCCGGTTCGCTCCTCGAGAGTCTGTCCGTCACACTTCTGTATCTCTGATCTGCATTGTGCCTCCGTCAGCCGCATTTCCTAAGTCTGACATATTATGATTACGTCTGTACGCTCTGTAAGTCCGACTAAAACATGATCCGTCTGTACGCTCTGTAAGTCTGACTCGGCTATGGATCCGATTCTGTCGGTTATGATTTATACATATTCGACTCTGATTATGATTATGTATGTTATGTTTCCGCTTTACATACTCGGTACACCTTTAAACCGACCCCTGTTCTTCGGGGTCGTGTTACATGCCCGGGTACGGACGCACCGCGTGATACGCCACCGGTCTAGGACTTCGGTCTTTGTTTTGAAAAACTCCCTTTGATCCGGAGCCGATACTTTTGGTATATATCTCCTGTTGTTCGTATGTTACGTATATATGACTATTTGGGTACGGCGGGGCCCTGTCCCGTCTTCTGATTTTGTTCTGTATGTTAGAGGCCTGTAGACATGTCAGTGGGTTTGTGGGTTGTCACTGGTTAGGTACGTATGTTCGAGTTGCGACTCTGTCTGTTATAATAGCCTCAGCGGCTAGTGTACAAGTCTAATTATGTTTATGTACGTATATTTCTGCGCGATGTATATTATATCTGTACGAATTTATGTATGTCTGATCGGAATTAGCTATTTGGCATGCCGGATACGTTCGGTAGGTACGTATGGGTGTCCGGTTAGGACACCGATCACGCCCACGGGGCCGGGTCGTGACAAAAGTGGTATCAGAGCGGTCGGTTCTCGGAATGTCTGCAGGCCGTGTCTAGTAGAGTCTTGTTTATCGGTGTGTTGGGCCCCACACCTATAAACAGGAGGCTACAGGACATCTAGGATGTTATGTTACCCTTCTTTGACTCTTAGATCGTGCGTTAGATCTGTGTTATCAGGATGTCTTCCCTTCTGACGAACTGTTATATTTTTCAGCGATGCCTCCGAAGAAGGCAACGGCCGCCCAGAAGGGCAAAGCGGTGCCAGAGGTGACGGGGAGAGACTAGCGGGCCCGAGAGGGTTACAAGGGCCGTACCCGGCTATGCCCCGATATTGTGCCCCAGTCGGAGGGTTCAGTCACTCCGCCACCAGATGAGGCCGGAGCGGGCCCCTCGGCGGCTCCGGTGCCGCTCCCCGGCCGGGCGGAGGACGGGGACGTTGAGGGAGCGGTACGGCCCGGCGACGACGATAGTGGCTGGACAGGCTCGCGGACGCGGGCAGAGGGGCGATGATGATGACAGGCGTGATAGCCTGAGGGTTCGCGACTTCCTGACATGTGGTCCCCCAGAGTTCTTCGGGTCTAAGCCCGACGAGGACCCTCATGATTTTATTCGGCAGATGCAGCGCTCGGCGGGATTGGTCGGGCTTCGGCGACCGAGTCCGTCGAGCTTGCCGCACACGGTGCGGGATGTCGCCCTAAATTGGTATGAGTCCTGGGGGCTGTCTAGGGGTGAGAGTGCTCCCCCAGCCACATGGAACGAGTTTACGGCTGCCTTCCTCCGCCACTTTTTACCACCAGAGCTGCGGCGGGCGAGAGTTGACCGATTTTTGCAGCTAAAGCAGAGGGGCAGGAGCATTCGAGAGTATAATTTGGAGTTTGACTCTCTGGCCCGATATGCGCCGACGATCGTGGCCGATATGGAGGACCGGATGCACCGGTACGTGATGGGGCCCCGGACCCCTATTTGGTTGATTCTTTGCATGGCGATGGCGTAGCACGACCGGTATGGACATCGCCGGTTGCGAGCTTATGCACGGGGGTAGAGGACCGAAATAAGGAGGATCGATGCGCGAGAGATTATGATAGGAGGCGGCCCGGAAGGGCCGGTCTGCGGGGTACTCCGGAGACTCCCGAGGCGGATGGCCCCAGCAGCAGTCCGGTAGATTTCCCCCTTCGTCAGGCCGGAGTGCACAGTCCGCCGGCGGACGGCCGATGATGCGAGTCCGTGCGGGGCCAGCCTGAGATTTCGGGGCGTCGGGCCGCGGTGAGTAGGGGTTCGGGTCGGTCCCAGGCCACCTATGCCCGGTGTGCTTATTGTGGTAAGCCCCGTCGGGGGGTGCTACCGCGCTACGGGCGCAAGCTATTTTTGCGGTAGTCCGGATCGGACCCAGAGAGTGCCCGTACAAGGGCGGTTCGGGTGGCTCGGCCCGGCCCGGCGGGTCGATTCTTGCGGCTCGTCTTCTCCCTCGGTGGCCCGCGCCCCACGGGGGGGGGTACGCCCGGCGGTCGCGGCAGGGGTCGCGGCGGAGCTCCCAGTTCGAGCGGTCCATCAAACCGCATATACGCTTTGACTAGCCGGCAGGACCCAGATGCGTCGCCAAATGTGGACCCAGGTATGCAATTAATCTTTTTCTGAAAAATATGTGCATCGATCCGTATTGTGTTACGGTTAACTATATTCGTATCTCGATTGTGATTACGTACGCCACATTTCTACGCCCCGTGTTCGGTAAAACTCTATTTACTATACCCCGTGCTTTCGAATCTCATTACGTATACGTTTAATATACCTCTCGTACGTCCAACTCCGATCATAATTCTCCGTCCGATATACTTTGGTACGTCGATTCGACTCCAAATCGTCCGATAAATCTCCGTATACCGACTACGATACGAATACTGTACGATATATTTCGTATGTCCGCCCACGATCACGGACCGTCCGACATACGTCCGTACATCCGACCTCGATTCGCGAATACGTCCGGTATATGTGTCTATACGTCTGACTCTGATTTCAAATCGGTCCGATAAATTCCTATACGTCTGACTCCGATTATAGATCTGTCTGACCTACTTCTATATGTCTGATTCGACTACGAATTTATGTCTGACTTTGATTATGGACCGTTCGATATGCTTCGTACGTACGGCTCCGAATTTGAATTCGCTTAAGATGATCGTCGGAATATGATTCTGTCTGTCGTACTTTTGTACTTCTGACTCCGAATATGACTTCGTCTGACGTCCGTTTGATCTTCTGGTTAAGATTCTGTCCGCCGTATATCCGATTTAAGACGGTACGAACAACCCTAATAAGGTGATATCGAGGGAAGATGGATGAAGTTGGAAAATGAAGGCCTTTACAAGTTCTTCAATCAAGTGCAAGTATGTAAGTGGCAAGAAGACCTTCCCGACTGGTCTTGATCTACCATGAGGTGGAATTAACATTCGAGGACGAATGTTTTAAAGGGGGGGAGGATGTTATATCCCGCCTTTTTGCATAGTTGGAAAATTCGAAATAATTGTGATTTATGAGAAAGGAGGCCATGTTTGAATTTCTCTTAGTATGTGTATGTGGTTATGGAAGTTTGGATGCTAGAATATTGGAGAAGTCCTTAGGGCAAAATTGGAATTTTGGAAATTTGTTTCGGAAATTGCAAAATGTGATTCATGAAGACTTGGGCTCAAAAAAAAAAAAAAAGAAATGAGGCCCAAACAAGGGAGGCCCAACCGGCCATAACATGGCCTAAGTCCATGGAAATTAATTAATTGTGCATGTGATTAATTATATAAAGGGCTAAGGTTCAAGAAACTTCAAGAAAAATCAAAGAAAAATCAAGAAAAAATAGAGAGAGCCATTCGGCTAGAGAGAAAAAAAGAAAGAAAAGAAAAGAAGAAAAATTCTTGGAGTTAAATCCTTGGTTCAAAAATTTGGTTCTTCTTGAATTAGTAGCAAGCTCAAGGTGCTCTACAAGTTGATATAATTTTCAAGGCAAGGAAGTGTTTCTTTTGGCAAGAAGAATTTATTGGAAAAGGTAAGAATTCCATGTTTTCTTTTATGTTATGGAAGGTTTATGGATGTTAGAATAAGTGGAATGGTATGGAAATCATGGAATTGTGTTTGTGTATGTGTTAGCCGTGCATGTGTGTGAGTGTGTGGTAGCCGTGAATCATGGTAGGTTGAAGGAAATGTTTGAACTTGTTGAGTATGTTGATTTTGTTGTTATGGTCCTATGAAATAAATGAGAAGTATGAAGAATTTGTGTGTTGTGAATTGTAGTGAGTAGGCCGTGTGTGTGTATGTATGGCCGTGTGTGTGTGCATGGTTGTGCATGGAATTGGTGTTGAATTTGGTGTTATATTTTAGTTGTGATTATTGTGGAATATGAATTGAAAATGAAAGTTGTATGAATTGGATTGAAGTTGGAAATATGTATGTTGGCCGTGAGCTATGGAAAGGTTGGAATAAAAATGAATTGTCTTGTTTGACAAGTTAGTTGTGTTGTGATGATTCTTGTAATATGAATAAAGGTTTAATGGGTGGAGTTAGTATTGATTTGAAAGTATGAAGTTGAAATGAGAATTATGGCATTATGTTAGAAAGTAAGCATATTGTGTTGGTTGTTATTGTTGTTGGTACTGTGTTGGCTTGTTGTTGGTTAGTTTGAGCCGAGTTGAGTCTCGGGGATGTGGTATGTATAGGGGAAGTGCTGCCGAAATTTCGGTAGCCAAGTATAAACCAAAGTTGAAATGTTAGCTTTCATGAATAGTAACTGGTAAGAGTGACCATTTGCAGATTTCTGACGAAATTGAAAGTGAAGCCAAGCGAGCATAAGGCGTAATTGAGGTATGTAAAGCCTTCCCTATCTTTCTTTGGCATGTTCTGAGGGTAACAGGCTTGAAAGCGAGCCTTGATTGCACTTCTGCGACTCACAATCCAAGATTGAAAATAGCGCCAAATCATTCAGTAAGATTGAACCAATTTCCTCTAAATTGACCTATAAATATACAACTTCCATAAAGGGAGTCAAAACACTCTAAGATGGTTATGGACGACTCCCTAAGGTTTATTATCCGTAATTTACGTATTCTACTATGGTTGGGTCCGAGGTGGGCCCACAAAACCCTGATATTCCCGGTATGGCTCGAATTGATCTATTTCTGTCCGTTCTTCCTAAGTAACTCTTAATTATGTTTCCGTCCGCTAACTAATACGTATCATGATTGTCTTTCTGAATCTTGATATCATTCGACATCCGGGACGATTCGGACACTCGTTCGATATAATGCGATTACTTTGATTTGACCTACCTTCGAACTATTTCGGTTTCATTAAGTACGTATGTCGGTACGTATGTATATAGTTTCTCATGGATCGTTCGTGGATGTCTCAATGTTTCCTTCCACCGCGCCGGGCCGGGTTCGTGATTCGTGCACTTCCACTGCATTGTTCACCGCGTCCCTCGGATGTGCGGGCCGGGATCTGTCTGCATCTGATTACGATCTGATTATGATCTGATTATGTGATATTATGGGGATGGCGGCCAGGATGGCATTTGATCTGATTCTGTCTGTCCACCGCGTCCCGTACTACGAGGGCCGGGTTCTACCGCGTCCCTTATTAAAGGGCGGGATCTGTCTATATGTGATTGGGATCTGATATCTGATTTGTATGTCTGTATATGATTATGATTACGCATGCATGATTCGTCATTACGATTCGTATGTCGATTCGGACTACGATTCCGTACGTCATACATTTGAGATGCGGATTACGCTCGAGAGTACGTCCGTCACACTACGTATCTACGTCTGCATTGTGCCTCCGTTAGCCGCATTTCCTAAATCTGACATATTATGATTCTGTCTGTACGCTCTGTAAGTCTGACTCCGCTTATGATTCCGTCTGTACGCTCTGTAAGTCTGACTCGGCTATGGATCCGATTCTGTCGGTTATGATTTATACATATTCGACTCTGATTATGATTATGTATGTTATGTTTCCGCTTTACATACTCGGTACACCTTCGTACTGACCCCCTGTTCTTCGGGGGCTGTGTTACATGCCCACAGGTACGGACGCACCGCGTGATACGCCACCGGTCTAGGACTTCAGTCTGCTGTTTTGAAGAGCTCCCTTTGATCCGGAGCTGATACTTTTGGTATATATCTTCTGTTGTTCGTATGTTCTGTATATATGACTATTTGGGTACGGCGGGGCCCTGTCCCGTCTTCTGATTTTGTTCTGTATGTTAGAGGCCTGTAGACATGTCTGTGGGTTTGTGGGTTGTCACTGGTCAGGTACGTATGTTCGAGTTGCGACTCTGTACGTATAATAGCCTCGGCTAGTGTACAAGTCTAATTATGTTTATGTACGTATATTTCTGCGCAATGTATATTATATACGTACGAATTTATGTATGTCTGATCGGAATTAGCTATTTGGCATGCCGGATCTGTTAGGTAGGTACGTATGGGTGTCCAGTTAGGACACCAGTCACGGCCCACGGGGCTGGGTCGTGACAATAGAGTATCAGATGGCCATATCATATCATATCATATCATATCAGAGTGTACATGGCACAGCATACTCCACAACCCATGTACATATATACCTACCCCCTCACATCGAGGCACGACGAACAATGCAGTGGAATACGCGTGATAACATATCCTGGCCCGGGCTCAGTGAAGGAAGCATTGAGGCGTCCACGAGTGGAGTAGTGAGAAACTAAATGCAATATAAAACGTACAACATATACAGAGATCGGACGGAATAATCAAACGACATATCATGAAAAAAGGTCCGGACGAGGCATAGCACATACCTTTAAAAGGCCGCAGAGGATTCTTACCAAAATAGAACTTCGGGGGGTCATTTGTACATATCAAAAAATATAAAACATATACAGAAACTCGATAGCATACTCGGATGGCAGATCTTATAACAAACATTTGACAATAATCAAAGCATAAGTCTTTCGGACGTCGAATGTTTCGTGTCGGAATAATCTTTACGAAGTAGTTTCAAATCCCGAGTAGGTCATATAATTCACATAAATAATTATAACGATTATTCTTTGGAAGTTAGAAAGGTAGTTAAAAGTTTCCCTTAGTTTTCATTTTAAAGAAGATCAAACGGAATATCAACACAAAGTTCGGAAATAGTGGGTCCGCCTCGGGTCAAGTAAGGTGGCGTACCCAAACGGCGCATATTAAACCTTATGATGTCATTTATGAGAGGTATAAGATAATCGGATTTCATATGTACAAGTTCTAGATACTTGGATGACTTGTTGAAACAATCGCAACATAATTAATTCAATTCTACTGAATGAAAAAGGGAGAAATTTGGACGTGGATTCCGAGGAGATTTTATCCCTAATGTCTCTACGTACATTGCTCCACTTACAAAAATGCTCAAGAAGAATGCCCCAGGTTGGGGGAAAATTCGAAGATAAAAGAAACAAAAGAAGTCAAAGCCCTCCATATTCCATCGGGAAAAAGATATTAAGACATGCGGTACTTTTTGAAGTTGAGAAAGAAAAATATGCGGATATACCAGTGGAAAGTTCAATGAAGCTGAACAACATTACCATTCCACATTCAAAGAAATTCTTGTCGTAAAGAATGGGATTAAAAAGTTTAATTTCTTTTTAATTCACACAGAGTTTCTTATCGAGATGGATATGAAGGCTTTTCCGAAGATGCCAAAATTATCAAATCGAGATGGGCACAATGGTTCTCCCCTTACAAATTCCAAGTAAAGCACCTCAAAGGGAAGGATAATATTCTAAGACATACAAATGGTCAAATTCCAAAACCTACAAATGGTCACATTTACCAATTTGCTATTCATAAGGCTTAAAGTTTCAATCTTAATCAATACTTGTTTATAAAAATTTGGGCAGCATCTCCCCTACACATATAACATCCCCGAGATTCAAACTCGGCCAAAACAACAACAACCATACCAACAACAATATAACAACAACAACAATCGACTAGAACGCATTCTAGCACAAATAGTCTTATTTTCCAAATAATGCAACAACTCCAAATTCAACTTTACACTTATAAGTCAATATCCATATTTTCATGTTCACATACTAATTCAAGATCATTCAAACATAAACCAAGAGTATTTCAAGCCTTATACCCAATGTTCAACATTTTCATATTCCATCCAAAATTCTCATATATGCAACAAAACCATTCCAACACATTTTCTACTTACTAATTCATCTCCAACAACAACAATCTATACTTTAACAACTTCATTATCTTAATATCATAAAATCACATTAATATGACATAATTCTCTACATTCCATTTTCATGCCAACTTCACCCATATAATCTTCATTTACATTGTGAAGATCACAACAACACAACTAACATGTTAAACAAAATAAATCCAACATTATCTCATCAACATATACCACACGACCAACATGCCTTCTTTCCAATTTCATCCAATTTTCATTCAACTTTCATTTCCAATATAAATTCTACAATAACCACAACTAGAATACAACTTAACATTCAACTCATATTATCCATACAACAATATACATATACGGCCACTTACATATATGCTCACCCACTTTGCAAACTTCCATATTTTCATAAATTCTACTCATTTCCATATACTACAACACAAACAAACCTTCATAACATAATAACAAGGGATTAATTCTTACCTTTTTCTCCTTGGTTCTTCACTTGTCCAAATTGTGAGATTGAGAAAACAAATGCTCAATCTTCCAAAACAACTACACCAAGTTGTAGAGGAACCTTGAATTAGTAGGAATACCACAAGAAAATAATTTTTGGAATAATATTTTTGGGGGTAAAATTTGGAGGGGTGGCCGAACCCCTCCTTCTTGCTCTTCTTGTTTTCTCTTGTTTTTCTATCTCTTTCTTGTCTTGAAACTTCTATGGACTAAAATGAATATTTGACCCCTTTTATTATTTCCTCACATGATTAATTACATGGGCTTGGGTCCTTTTTATGGACCATGGCCGAATGGACTCTATTGGGCCTCTTCTTCTCCTTCTTTTTTTTTTCCATGGGCCAAATTCGGTTGGCCCCGAGTTGGCCTAGTCCACTGACCTTTTGACCTTAAAACGTCCATATCTCCTTGTACCGATGTCACCTGGAAACCCACGACCTATGGTTAGAAAGCTAATTCAATTATCTACAACTTCTATCTCTTGGTATTTTTCCAAATTCCAAACTTATAATACCTTTTTTGCCCCTCGAAGTCAGGTCACCCGAAAACATTTTCTTAAAATATTCGTTTGGAGGGTTTCCACTTTGATTTGGCCCAAGGGTCCTTCATGAGTTGTGTTTAACTTCACGTATGTGATTCATATAACTTGTCACATGTCCCAAAAAAATCTCGATGTGTGGGCCCCGTCTCAACTTATGAATAATCCAGCGTACAAAAGTACGGGATACGATACTATCAACGAAAGTTTAAGTTACGTAGCAACAACATGATTGTCAATTTTGAGGAAGCACATGTCACGCTCATACTCTGAAAATGCGGGGTATAACATCCTCCCTCCCTTTAGAACATTCGTCCTCGAATGTTAAACTAGCCTTATAAGGACTCACAAGATCTTTGGGGGAGTTCCCTTTTTACGGTTTTCGCATACAACTCATGCCCTAATCGACCCAATCAAATAAGGATTTCAGAGTACCCATAAGTTTTTTTTTCCAAGAACAAGTGGGGCACTTCTTCCTTACTATTGTTTCGCCACAGTACCTTAACGGAAGCCATATCCTTGTCACGCAGTTTTTTTTTTCCTGCCAAACTAGGATCACTATTGGTCGTTTCTCGTAGGACAACTCTTCTGTTCCTTGAATGCTCCTTCACGGAGAATATTATAGGGGTCACAACGTATTTACGACGCATAGACATGCAGAACACTAGATGCACCGCTCCTCAATTAGATAGTAAATCTAATTCATAGGAGACCTTGCCTACTTCACGAATTATCCGATTAGATCCAAGACATCTCGGCTATGTTTTTTTTTTCCATAACACCTCTCATGGGTGATATTTTCAAAAATGTCCAGTTACCAATCCGGAGTTCTAAGCGTCGACAACGATCACCTGTATACCATTTTTGTCTGCTCTATGTCGCTAATGACCGTTCCCGAATGAGTTTGACTTTATCAATTATCCGTTGAATCATATCCGTGGTAAGTAGTTCAGCCTTGTCACTATTAGACCAGCCAATTAATGGCGCACACCTCTTGCCATACAGAGCCTTATACGGGGCCTTCTGAATGCTAGGATGGCAGCTATTATTACCAGTAAACTCAACAAGAGGCGAGTGTTCATTTTCGCTGCCTCTGAAATCAATGACATGGGCTCGTAACTTACCCCTTTAGCGTCTAGATGACACGCTTAGTTTGCCCGTCAGTCTAAGAGTAGATCTTTGTTTTAAGACTTACTTGTATTTTCAATTCCTTCCGGACGGATCTCCGGGGTTAACCATATACTAAGCCGAAGTTCGATATAATAGATGCGGAACTTTATGAAATCTTACTACCTTCTTTACATTACAATCGATATCGGAAGGGATCTTTGGTTTGACCCCGGTCAAGTTCTATTTGCCCTTAGTACCGACTCTATTGTTGATAATTCGATCTAACTAGCTCCGTATTTTCTCGCATCATATCTAAAATATCTTAGTTACATTGTTATCATTGAACCCCTTACTTTCCTTACCAAGTATTTACTCATTTGATTTGCTTAGCACATAAATATTTGTAAGTTGCATAACGATCCTTGAATAATTCGTATAAATCATATCCGATTTCAGACATAGCCTTTTCTTTTTCTGATTCATTGTATCATACGTATCCCATCCGTATCAAAGTTCATTCACTCTATCTTATTGCGTTTCTTTCCCTTTCTCTACTCAGTCATTCCACATTTTTCTTCATTTCCTACTATAAGAGATTTTTCTCCGTTGTCACTCATTCATCGTACCATCATTAACGAATAACTCTATAGCCAACATCTTGGCTTTTAATCCGCGTAGTTTTGCTATCTTGTACTTGTCCTCTTAAATTACTTACTATCCGTTTGTTGTCGGTTTGATTTCACTAACTCGTTTCAAAGCATAGGATCTCACGAGAAAATTCAAGCGTTCACACTAAATGTGCCGTAATGTCGATTGAATCCACCTTACCTTTGAGTTTCTTTTGTCGCTTCCCCCTTTTAGGGTGTTCGTATATCATTATTTATTTATATATTGTTCTATGTCTTCATTCAAAGTTTTCAAATTCACATGGTTCTTTCCGAATACATTCGGCATGCCATACATTCAAACATACCATACCGTATCCACCTCTCCTTCTTCTGTAATTTAGATTACCCCCGTATGAAATTCTAACACGCTCACGGGGCAATAGGAATTCTCGATATCGACGGTTAGGGCTCAGGTAATATCACTATTGTAACAATTGATCGAGCTACATTCTAGTAATCCCCACTAGTGATTAGTGCTCGGATAACGTCATTGGCAACAACATATCCAGATCGTATTTCATTCATTCCCATCAAAAGTTAGTTAGTGCGTCTAATCGTTTCAAATTCTTCATTTAGTAACATTATATGCTGACGATAAATATTCCAAACTTTCTTATAATATCATCTTCCTTCGGTACTCCTTTCATTTCTCCCACGGATTCCATTTCCAAGCGGTTAATCACAATTTAATAAGTACGTTATCGGGAGACATTCTTCAATCTCCATCGGGAGGAACTAGAGCACGGCACGCACCGCAGGGCATCATAGTACTTGATTCGCATGATTTGCCTTCAAATTTATTTTTGCATTCTGAACGAACTATTTAGGTCATAATTACTTACTTGTATATTTTGCACTCGGTTACCGAGCGTTATTACTCGTCAATTTGGGCCTCCTACCCAAACAAAATGTGATTGGAACATACTTTAGCCCGTTTAGATGAATTGCGAATTCGCCGTTCATATATGCTTCTTCAAAGCAAGGTTTTTCCCAAATGAAATTAATGCCCCTTACAGATGGCGTGGGAGGTGTTTCTTAAAGCTTAGTCCAACATAGCATATTAGTCTTTCTATTCTGTTCTTATTATTATTTCCATCAACATATAACCTTTATTCCACACCTTCCCTACAGAACTTGGTAAGTCTTTTTCATTCATTCAATAACTCGCTTTTTCGTTCACACTTTACCTGTGTATTCTAGTCACATAAATCTTATCCTATTTCTGGCCACTTCACCATTAGGCTTTTTTTATCTTTGTGGCCATCCTTATTAAGATTTCTAACCATTCCGCATATTCTAATTTCCTTTTGGCTATCCTAATTTCCCACTCATTTCATACACCTACATTTATGGAACCCTGAGTACACTTCCCAGGGGGTCACCCATCCCAAAATTACTGCGGTCCTAGCACGCTTAACCTTGAAACTCGGATGAAATACGATGCTCTAAGGCCGATATAATCATGTCCGCTTGGTCACATGACCTTTACTACATAATCTGGGGCAGATCGAAGTCTTACAGATTTTGAGACGTTTTCGTAACACGTCCTATTTTCCATAATTACTGTTTTACCCTTCTTATTCCGTAATAATCATCTTTCGTTCTAGATTTCCAGTTTTCCATTAGTAACAAATATACCCTCGTCGTCACCTTCTTATAAGTCCTTCGGGTAGGATCTTGTATAGATCTCCACTAGGCATCCCTACATGATGATTTACCACAAAACCGATGGTCGGCTTTCCCTAAGTCTTCCAACAGACTTCGCTTCTATTAAGCATCAAATGTTATCCGTTTCGGTCTTTCAGGCTGCTAACCGTCTCTTTGACAATCATTCTTCACGCCATACCCCAAATCCATAACCCTCTGAACAACGCATCTCATTTATTATCTACTTACAATATTTTTTTTCCCTCTTTTTGACGTATCTGACGAATTATCCTAATTAGCAACTTTAGCAGAATCTCTTTGACCATTGTTGCTATTCAAATTCGATACGCAGTAAATGCCAACGATACCTCACGGAACATACGGTTACATGACGCATTCCAACCATCCAAAGCTTGCCATTTCCGGTAGCGAAACAAATATATCAAAATTCATTTCTGTCACTTTTATGTCATCACTTATTTTTTTTTCTATCGTATGTAAGGCCCACATATAGGAATTTCATCCTCCTATGACTTGGCTCTATCGCACGATCTAAGACAGAAAGAAGGTCAACAATCCCTAGATGCCCCGTAGCCTCCTATTTATAGATGTGGCGCGCTTCACACCATAAACAGAACTCTATTGGACACGACTTTGCAGACAACCCTTAGGACAGACCTGCTCTGATACCACTTTGTCACACCCCAATCTTACTAGGGTGTGATGGGCACCCGACACCACATTTGGAGCCGAGCGAACCCACTGACTCCTATTACATACATAATATTTCGGACTACGAACCAGACAAAAATGACACATACAGTAGATATTTTTAAAAATACCTTTTGTAATGTACAAACCGACCGAATTTGTAATCATATGGAATTTATGGCATAATACGAGAATGACATGACGGCTAATGGAGCCGCCTACAAACAAAATGACATTCGAGAACCCCACAACTCGTACGCAAAGTCTCTACAAAATGATCGGGAAACATAATACACGGACTCGACTCGGCGGCCTCCGGGGAGCAAAAAGGAGCTTGCCAATGCCGTTGGACATCTTCTATAATGGCTTTACTTCATCCGGGTGTACTGCGCGGCATGAAACGCGACCCCGAAGAACGGGGGTCAGTACGAAATAGGTACTGAGTATGTAAAGCATAAAGACCAACAAACAGAATCATAACTGAACAGAGGATACAGAACATAAATGCAATAGCCGGAGTATCAGAAATGCTTACTCATAAAACATAGGCAAATGCATAACAGAAAATATGCCATAGCCGGCCCCATTATGGGACTCGGTAACAGAAAGTGGTCGCCCCCGACACTGGCGCCACAACATATCGGATCATATCAGAATGTGCACACATCATAGCGTATCAGATGGCCATATCATATCATATCATATCATATCAGAGTGTACATGGCACAGCATACTCCACAACCCATGTACATATATACCTGCCCCCTCACATCGAGGCACGGCGAACAATGCAGTGGAATACGCGTGATAACATATCCTGGCCCGGGCTCAGTGAAGGAAGCATTGAGGCGTCCACGAGTGGAGTAGTGAGAAACTAAATGCAATATAAAACGTACAACATATACAGAGATCGGACGGAATAATCAAACGACATATCATGAAAAAGGGTCCGGACGAGGCATAGCACATACCTTTAAAAGGCCGCGGAGGATTCTTACCAAAATAGAACTTCGGGGGGTCATTTGTACATATCAAAAAATATAAAACATATACGAAACTCGATAGCATACTCGGATAGCGCAGATCTTATAACGAACATTTGACAATAATCAAAGCATAAGTCTTTCGGACGTCGAATGTTTCGTGTCGGAATAATCTTTACGAAGTAGTTTCAAATCCCGAGTAGGTCATATAATTCACATAAATAATTATAACGGTTATTCTTTGGAAGTTAGAAAGGTAGTTAAAAGTTTCCCTTAGTTTTCATTTTAAAGAAGATCAAACGGAATATCAACACAAAGTTCGGAAATAGTGGGTCCGCCTCGGGTCAAGTAAGGTGGCGTACCCAAACGGCGCATATTAAACCTTATGATGTCATTTATGAGAGGTATAAGATAATCGGATTTCATATGTACAAGTTCTAGATACTTGGATGACTTGTTGAAACAATCGCAACATAATTAATTCAATTCTCTTTTGAATGAAAAAGGGAGAAATTTGGACGTGGATTCCGAGGAGTATAGTTGTCCCCGAGGTCCAAATTCAAACCTAGTACATCTAAGACATGCCAAGAGAAAGAATGGGAGAGCTTTACATACCTTTCTTGCCCTTTACGCTTGCCAAAATTCAAATCCCGTTTCGTCCAAAACCTACAAATGGTCACATTTACCAATTTGCTATTCATAAGGCTTAAAGTTTCAATCTTAATCAATACTTGTTTATAAAAATTTGGGCAGCATCTCCCCTACACATATAACATCCCCGAGATTCAAACTCGGCCAAAACAACAACAACCATACCAACAACAATATAACAACAACAACAATCGACTAGAAACGCATTCTAGCGCAAATAGTCTTATTTTCCAAATAATGCAACAACTCCAAATTCAACTTTACACTTATAAGTCAATATCCATATTTTCATGTTCACATACTAATTCAAGATCATTCAAACATAAACCAAGAGTATTTCAAGCCTTATACCCAATGTTCAACATTTTCATATTCCATCCAAAATTCTCATATATGCAACAAAACCATTCCAACACATTTTCTACTTACTAATTCATCTCCAACAACAACAATCTATACTTTAACAACTTCATTATCTTAATATCATAAAATCACATTAATATGACATAATTCTCTACATTCCATTTTCATGCCAACTTCACCCATATAATCTTCATTTACATTGTGAAGATCACAACAACACAACTAACATGTTAAACAAAATAAATCCAACATTATCTCATCAACATATACCACACGGCCAACATGCCTTCTTTCCAATTTCATCCAATTTTCATTCAACTTTCATTTCCAATATAAATTCCACAATAACCACAACTAGAATACAACTTAACATTCAACTCATATTATCCATACAACAATATACATATACGGCCACTTACATATATGCTCACCCACTTTGCAAACTTCCATATTTTCATAAATTCTACTCATTTCCATATACTACAACACAAACAAACCTTCATAACATAATAACAAGGGATTAATTCTTACCTTTTTCTCCTTGGTTCTTCACTTGTCCAAAGTGTGAGATTGAGAAAACAAATGCTCAATCTTCCAAAACAACTACACCAAGTTGTAGAGGAACCTTGAATTAGTAGGAATACCACAAGAAAATAATTTTTGGAATAATATTTTTGGGGGTAAAATTTGGAGGGGTGGCCGAACCCCTCCTTCTTGCTCTTCTTGTTTTCTCTTGTTTTTCTATCTCTTTCTTGTCTTGAAACTTCTATGGACTAAAATGAATATTTGACCCCTTTTATTATTTCCTCACATGATTAATTACATGGGCTTGGGTCCTTTTTATGGACCATGGCCGAATGGCCTCTATTGGGCCTCTTCTTCTCCTTCTTTTTTTTTTTCCATGGGCCAAATTCGGTTGGCCCCGAGTTGGCCTAGTCCACTGACCTTTTGACCTTAAAACGTCCATATCTCCTTGTACCGATGTCACCTGGAAACCCACGACCTATGGTTAGAAAGCTAATTCAATTATCTACAACTTCTATCTCTTGGTATTTTTCCAAATTCCAAACTTATAATACCGTTTTTGCCCCTCGAAGTCAGGTCACCCGAAAACATTTTCTTAAAATATTCGTTTGGAGGGTTTCCACTTTGATTTGGCCCAAGGGTCCTTCATGAGTTGTGTTTAACTTCACGTATGTGATTCATATAACTTGTCACATGTCCGAAAAAAATCTCGATGTGTGGGCCCCGTCTCAACTTACGAATAATCCAGCGTACAAAAGTACGGGATACGATACTATCAACGAGAGTTTAAATTACGTAGCAACAACATGATTGTCAATTTTGAGGAAGCACATGTCACGCTCATACTCTGAAAATGCGGGGTATAACATCCTCCCCCCCTTTAGAACATTCGTCCTCGAATGTTAAACTAGCCTTATAGGGACTCACAAGATCTTTGGGGGAGTTCCCTTTTTACGGTTTTCGCATACAACTCATGCCCTAATCGACCCAATCAAATAAGGATTTCAGAGTACCCATAAGTTTTTTTTCCAAGAACAAGTGGGGCACTTCTTCCTTACTATTGTTTCGCCACAGTACCTTAACGGAAGCCATATCCTTGTCACGCGAGCTTTTTTTTCCTGCCAAACTAGGATCACTATTGGCCGTTTCTCGTAGGACAACTCTTCTGTTCCTTGAATGCTCCTTCACGGAGAATATTATAGGGGTCACAACGTATTTACGACGCATAGACATGCAGAACACTAGATGCACCGCTCCTCAATTAGATAGTAAATCTAATTCATAGGAAACCTTGCCTACTTCACGAATTATCCGATTAGATCCAAGACATCTCGGCTATGTTTTTTTTTCCATAACACCTCTCATGGGTGATATTTTCAAAAATGTCCAGTTACCAATCCGGAGTTCTAAGCGTCGACAACGATCACCTGTATACGATTTTTGTCTGCTCTAAGTCGCTAATGACCGTTCCCGAATGAGTTTCACTTTATCAATTATCCGTTGAATCATATCCGTGGTAAGTAGTTCAGCCTTGTCACTATTAGACCAGCCAATTAATGGCGCACACCTCTTGCCATACAGAGCCTTATACGGGGCCTTCTGAATGCTAGGATGGCAGCTATTATTACCAGTAAACTCAACAAGAGGCGAGTGTTCATTTTCGCTGCCTCTGAAATCAATGACACGGGCTCGTAACTTACCCCTTTAGCGTCTAGATGACACGCTTAGTTTGCCCGTCAGTCTAAGAGTAGATGCTGTTTTAAGACTTACTTGTATTTTCAATTCCTTCCGGACAGATCTCCAGGGGTTAACCATATACTAAGCCAGAAGTTCGATATAATAGATGCGGAACTTTATGAAATCTTACTACCTTCTTTACATTACAATCGATATCGGAAGGGATCTTTGGTTTGACCCTGGTCAAGTTCTATTTGCCCTTAGTACCGACTCTATTGTTGATAATTCGATCTAACTAGCTCCGTATTTTACGCATCATATCTAAAATATCTTAGTTACATTGTTATCATTGAACCCCTTACTTTCCTTATCAAGTATTTACTCATTTGATTTGCTTAGCACATAAATATTTGTAAGTTGCATAACGATCCTTGCATAATTCGTATAAATCATATCCGATTTCAGACATAGCCTTTTCTTTTTTCTGATTCATTGTATCATACGTATCCCATCCGTATCAAAGTTCATTCACTCTATCTTATCGCGTTTCTTTCCCTTTCTCTACTCAGTCATTCCACATTTTTCTTCATTTCCTACCATAAGAGATTTTTCTCCGTTGTCACTCATTCATCGTACCATCATTAACGAATAACTCTATAGCCAACATCTTGGCTTTTAATCCCGCGTAGTTTTGCTATCTTGTACTGTCCTCTTAAATTACTTACTATCCGTTTGTTGTCGGTTTCAGATTTCACTAACTCGTTTCAGCATAGGATCTCACAGAAAATTCAAGCGTTCACACTAAATGTGCCGTAATGTCAGTTGACTCCACCTTACCTTTGAGTTTCTTTTGTCGCTTCCCCCCTTTTAGGGTGTTCGTATATCATTATTTATTTATATACTGTTCTATGTCTTCATTCAAAGTTTTCAAATTCACATGGTTCTTTCCGAATACATTCAGCATGCCATACATTCAGCATACCATACCGTATCCACCTCTCCTTCTTCGTAATTTAGATTACCCCCGTATGAAATTCTAACACGCTCACGGGGCAATAGGAATTCTCGATATCGACGGTTAGGGCTCGGGTAATATCACTATTGTAACAATTGATCGAGCTACATTCTAGTAATCCCCATTAGTGATTAGTGCTCGGATAACGTCATTGGCAACAACATATCCGGATCGTATTTCATTCATTCCCATCAAAAGTTAGTTAGTGCGTCTAATCGTTTCAAATTCTTCATTTAGTAACATTATATCCGACGATAAATATTCCAAACTTTCTTATAATATCATCTTCCTTCGGTACCCCTTTCATTTCTCCCTGATTCCATTTCCAAGCGGTTAATCACAATTTAATAGGCTGTTATCAGGAGACATTCTTCAATCGCCATCAGGAGGAACTAGAGCCTGGCACGCACCGCAGGGCATCTTAGTACTTGATTCGCATGATTTGCCTTCAAATTTATTTTTGCATTCTGAACGAACTATTTAGGTCATAATTACTTACTTGTATATTTTGCACTCGGTTACCGAGCGTTATTACTCGTCAATTTGGGCCTCCTACCCAAACAAAATGTGATTGGAACATACTTTAGCCCGTTTAGATGAATTGCGAATTCGCCGTTCATATATGCTTCTTCAAAGCAAGGTTTTTTCCAAAATGAAATTAATGCCCTTACGGATGGCGTGGGAGGTGTTTCTTAAAGCTTAGTCCAACATAGCATATTAGTCTTTCTATTCTGTTCTTATTATTATTTCCATCAACATATAACCTTTATTCCACACCTTCCCTACGAGAACTTGGTAAGTCTTTTTCATTCATTCAATAACTCGCTTTTTCGTTCACACTTTACTGTGTATTCTAGTCACATAAATCTTATCCTATTTCGGCCACTTCGCCATTAGGCTTTTCTTATCTTCGTGGCCATCCTTATTAAGATTTCTAACCATTCCGCATATTCTAATTTCCTTTAGAAAGGCCGCGGGCCCCACGGACGGGTGGCTATCCTAATTTCCCATTCATTTCATACACCTACATTTATGGAACCACGAGTACACTTTCCCGGGGTCACCCCATCTAAATTACTCTGGTCCTAGCACGCTTAACCTTGAAACTCGGATGAAATACGATGCTCTAAGGCCAGTATAATCATGTCCGCTTGGTCACATGACCTTTACTACATAATCTGGGGCAGATCGAAGTCTTACAGATTTCGAGACATTTTCGTAACACGTCCTATTTTCCATAATTACTGTTTTACCCTTCTTATTCCGTAATAATCATCTTTCGTTCTAGATTTCCAGTTTTCCATTAGTAACAAATATACCACTCGTCGTCACTTCTTATAAGTCCTTCGGGTAGGATCTTGTATAGATCTCCACTCGGCATCCCTACATGATGATTTACCACAAAACCGATTGTCGGCTTTCCTAAGTCTTCCAACGGACTTCACTTCTATTAAGCATCAAATGTTATCCGTTTCGGTCTTTTCGGGCCGCTATTCTACAAATATACTCTCTTTCACAATCATTCTTCACGCCATACCCCAAATCCATAACCCCTCTGAACAACGCATCTCATTTATTATCTACTTACAATATTTTCTTTCCCTCTTTTTGACGTATCTGACGAATTATCCTAATTAGCAACTTTAGCAGAATCTCTTTGACCATTGTTGCTATTCAAATTCGATACGCGACAAAATGCCGACGATACCTCACGGAACATACGGTTACATGACGCATTCCAACCATCCAAAGCTTCCAATTTACGGTAGCGAAACAAATATATCAAAATTCATTTCTGTCACTTTTATGTCATCACTTATTTTTTTTTCTATCGTATGTAAGGCCCACATATAGGAATTTCATCCTCCTATGACTTGGCTCTATCGCACGATCTAAGACAGAAAGAAGGTCAACAATCCCTAGATTCCCCGTAGCCTCCTATTTATAGATGTGGCGCTCTTCACACCATAAACAGGACTCTACTGGACACGACTTTGCGATACAACCCCTAGGACTGGACACTGCTCGATACCACTTTGTCACACCCCAATCTTACTAGGGTGTGATGGGCACGACACCACATTTGGAGCCGAGCGAACCCACTGACTCCTATTACATACATAATATTTCGGACTCTGAACCAGACAAAAATGACACATACAGTAGATATTTTTAAAAATACCTTTTGTAATGTACAAACCGACTGAATTTGTAATCATATGGAGTTTATGGCATAATACAGAATGACATGACGGCTAATGGAGCCGCCTACAAACAAAATGACATTCAGAACCCCACAACTGTCCGCAAAGTCTCTACAAAATGATCGGAAAACATAATACACGGACTCGACTCGGCGGCCTCCGGGATAATAAAAGGAGCTTGCCAATGCCGTGGACATCTTCTATAATGGCTTTACTTCATCCGGGTGTACTGCGCGCGGCATGAAACGCGCCCCCGAAGAATAGGGGGTCAGTACGAAATAGGTACTGAGTATGTAAAGCATAAAGACCAACAAACAGAATCATAACTGAACAGAGGATACAGAACATAAATGCAATAGCCGGAGTATCGAAATGCTTACTCATAAAACATAGGCAAATGCATAACGAGAAAATATGCCATAGCCGGCCCATTATGGGACTCGGTAAACAGAAAGTGGTCGCCCCCGACACTGGCGCCACAACATATCGGATCATATCAGAATGTGCACACATCATAGCGTATCAGATGGCCATATCATATCAGAGTGTACATGGCACAGCATACTCCACAACCCATGTACATATATACCTGCCCCCTCACATCGAGGCACGGCGAACAATGCAGTGGAATACGCGTGATAACATATCCTGGCCCGGGCTCAGTGAAGGAAGCATTGAGGCGTCCACGAGTGGAGTAGTGAGAAACTAAATGCAATATAAAATGTACAACATATATAGAGATCGGACGGAATAATCAAACGACATATCATGAAAAAGGGTCCGGACGAGGCATAGCACATACCTTTAAAAGGCCGCGGAGGATTCTTACCAAAATAGAACTTCAGGGGTCATTTGTACATATCAAAAAATATAAAACATATACAGAAACTCGATAGCATACTCGGATGGCGAGATCTTGTAACGAACATTTGACAATAATCAAAGCATAAGTCTTTCGGACGTCGAATGTTTCGTGTCGGAATAATCTTTCGAAGTAGTTTCAAATCCCGAGTAGGTCATATAATTCACATAAATAATTATAACGGTTATTCTTTGGAAGTTAGAAAGGTAGTTAAAGTTTTCCTTAGTTTTCATTTTAAAGAAGATCAAACGGAATATCAACACAAAGTTCGGAAATAGTGGGTCCGCCTCGGGTCAAGTAAGGTGGCGTACCCAAACGGCGCATATTAAACCTTATGATGTCATTTATGAGAGGTATAAGATAATCGGATTTCATATGTACAAGTTCTAGATACTTGGATGACTTGTTGAAACAATCGCAACATAATTAATTCAATTCTCTTGAATGAAAAAGGGAGAAACTTGGACGTGGATTCCGAGGTATAGTTGTCCCCGAGGTCCAAATTCAAACCTAGTACATCTAAGACATGCCAAGAGAAAGAATGGGAGAGCTTTACATACCTTTCTTGCCCTTTACGCTTGCCAAAATTCAAATCCCGTTTCGTCCAAAACCTACAAATGGTCACATTTACCAATTTGCTATTCATAAGGCTTAAAGTTTCAATCTTAATCAATACTTGTTTATAAAAATTTGGGCAGCATCTCCCCTACACATATAACATCCCCGAGATTCAAACTCGGCCAAAACAACAACCATACCAACAACAATATAACAACAACAACAATCGACTAGAAACGCATTCTAGCGCAAATAGTCTTATTTTCCAAATAATGCAACAACTCCAAATTCAACTTTACACTTATAAGTCAATATCCATATTTTCATGTTCACATACTAATTCAAGATCATTCAAACATAAACCAAGAGTATTTCAAGCCTTATACCCAATGTTCAACATTTTCATATTCCATCCAAAATTCTCATATATGCAACAAAACCATTCCAACACATTTTCTACTTACTAATTCATCTCCAACAACAACAATCTATACTTTAACAACTTCATTATCTTAATATCATAAAATCACATTAATATGACATAATTCTCTACATTCCATTTTCATGCCAACTTCACCCATATAATCTTCATTTACATTGTGAAGATCACAACAACACAACTAACATGTTAAACAAAATAAATCCAACATTATCTCATCAACATATACCGCATGACCAACATGCCTTCTTTCCAATTTCATCCAATTTTCATTCAACTTTCATTTCCAATATAAATTCCACAATAACCACAACTAGAATACAACTTAACATTCAACTCATATTATCCATACAACAATATACATATACGGCCACTTACATATATGCTCACCCACTTTGCAAACTTTCATATTTTCATAAATTCTACTCATTTCCATATACTACAACACAAACAAACCTTCATAACAAAATAACAAGGGATTAATTCTTACCTTTTTCTCCTTGGTTCTTCACTTGTCCAAAGTGTGAGATTGAGAAAACAAATGCTCAATCTTCCAAAACAACTACACCAAGTTGTAGAGGAACCTTGAATTAGTAGGAATACCACAAGAAAATAATTTTTGGAATAATATTTTTGGGGGTAAAATTTGGAGGGGTGGCCGAACCCCTCCTTCTTGCTCTTCTTGTTTTCTCTTGTTTTTCTATCTCTTTCTTGTCTTGAAACTTCTATGGATTAAAATGAATATTTGACCCCTTTTATTATTTCCTCACATGATTAATTACATGGGCTTGGGTCCTTTTTATGGACCATGGTCGAATGGACTCTATTGGACCTCTTCTTGTCCTTCTTTTTTTTTTCCATGGGCCAAATTCGGTTGGCCCCGAGTTGGCCTAGTCCACTGACCTTTTGACCTTAAAACGTCCATATCTCCTTGTACCGATGTCACCTGGAAACCCCGACCTATGGTTAGAAAGCTAATTCAATTATCTACAACTTCTATCTCTTGGTATTTTTCCAAATTCTAAACTTACAATACCGTTTTTGCCCCTCGAAGTCAGGTCACCCGAAAATATTTTCTTAAAATATTCGTTTGGAGGATTTCCACTTTGATTTGGCCCAAGGGTCCTTCATGAGTTGTGTTTAACTTCACGTATGTGATTCATATAACTTGTCACATGTCCAAAAAAAATCTCGATGTGTGGGTCCCGTCTCAACTTACGAATAATCCAGCGTACAAAAGTACGGGATACGATACTATCAACGAGAGTTTAAATTACGTAGCAACAATATGATTGTCAATTTTGAGCATACTCTGAAAATGCGGGGTATAACAACGAGGTACCTCCGGTTTTGTTTTAATGTACAGGTTGCTTATAATTTTATTGGTATGGAATATTAAGGGAAATTAGGGGCTAGAAGTTGGAAATAAATATTTCATGAAAATGGACAAATGGCCATGTGGCCGTGTGGGGTGTGTGGGCACCCACCCCTGGCTTGGCCAATTTTGATTGAGTCAAGCCATGAGGGGGGCATGTGTCCACCTTGGAAAGGCTATGTATATTTATATATATAGATAAAGGATGACAAAGCAAGACATATTCATCATCTTTCAACTTAGAAGCTTGGAGAAACATGGAGAAAAAAAAAGGAGAGGACCATTCGGCCAAGGCTGGCCGAATATGGTGCCATAAAACCTTGATGAAAAAAATATTTTCTTCTAGCATTTCGACCAATTGGAAGGTCCTTATTAATGTGAAGTAGTTGTTGGAGCAAGCAAAGCACTCGTTCTTGCAAGGCTCAACCCTAGCCAAGTTGAGGAACTAAGTGGGAAATGTAAGGTTTAATCTCCTTTTACATGTGTTATGGATGATTTGTGCTTGTTGTAGTGTGTAGAAATGAATAAAATTCATGGAACCATGGGTGTTGGTGCTTGGCCGTATATGGGCTGTTTGGTATGACAAGGAATGAACTAAATTTACTTAGTGTTTTGGTTGTTGTTGTTGTGGATTCTATGATGTAAAATGAAGATTTAATGATTCAAGTGGAAGTTGAAACCGTTGGTGGGCTGATTTAGAAACTAAAGTGATTCTAATATAGTTTCTTGTATTTATGAGAATGATGTTGTTAACGTGTGGATTGTTGATGTAGTTCATGAATTTGGAAGAAAGAAATGTGTTGTTGTTCCCATTGAAGTTGGAAGTTTTCGGGTTATGTTGTATGTTGGTTGGGTTGTTTTGAATATTGTACGGATTGTTTGAAGTATTCTTGAGTCTTGTTTGAATGGTTTCGGATTAGGACTTGAATGTGTGAGCATTAATGTTGGCTTGATTGTATGTGGTTGATTTGAATGTAAATGAAATCTCGTCGAATTGTATAGAAAAGAGTTACTAACGTTAGAATGCGTTTTGAATTACTTGTTGATGTTGTTAGTATGGTTGTTGGTATTGTTGTTGATGATTTGGCCGAGTTGAATTCTCGGGGTTTGTTGAATTTATAGGGGAAGTGCTGCCCGAATTTCTGTAAATGAAGTGCTAGCCTAGAATTGGATTCCTAAGTGCCTATGGCTAATGTTTGGTATCTAATGAAGTTGTTGTAGATCTTGGGAAGCCCGAGACTTAAGTTCTGATTAGCTTAGGAAGCGGACAGGTATGTAAAGCTTATCCCTTCTTTCTTTTGGCATGTACTAGATGTAAGTATGATATGATATGAGCCTTGGGGTAACTCTACTCTCATGATCCGAGCATGTCTACGATTCTTATTCACTCTTGATATCCGCACTCTTAATGTAGCCGAGCTATTTCCCTCGAGTCTTTTGTATGTCTGGATAATGAATGTTGCATAAAGAGTTTTTGTTCCTAAAGGATTCTATGTCGAATAAGGTCCCTAACATTCATAAATGGGCTCGGATTGCCTTGATTCGTTCGTAAAAGATTCTATAATGATTAATGCCCGTAAATTTCATGGGCGGGCTCGGATTGGTTTGATACATGTCTACGATCTCTAAGACTCTCTTTAACGTAGTCCTAAGGGCATTTAGAACGGATTTATCATGACTATCGTTTGATACTCGAGCGTTGAATTGTCTACTTATCCATTGAGTCTTAAAAGTTGATTTATATGCATATGGTTTCTCACTACTCTGCTCGTGCTAGCTGTTATTATATCTTTCACCGAGTCCCGGGCCGAGTATGTATTCGTGCATAGTTTCACTGCATTGTTCATCGAGTCCCTCACTAGAGGGCCGGGTACGGTATATAAATATGATGATGTGATGATGGCGCGAGTCACGCGGGGATGGGCCGAGTATGATGTACACATGATGGAGACAGATCTCCTCCACCGAGTCCCTCGCTAGAGGGCCGAGGCACGTTATTCACCGAGTCCTCACTGTAGGGCGGGTATATATATATATATATATATATATATGTATATATATATATATGAGATGATATGATGACATGACGATATGATGATCTTATTTACCGAGTCCCTCACTAGAGGGTCGGGACACGTTATATATGCATATGTACAAGATGATTATTCACTTATGTTTCTAAGTCCCATAAATGAATTGGATATAATATTGACATACATGATTTATGTTTCAAGGGCAAGCCTTATGGTTTTTCTGGTTATTGTACTAGTTTTCTACACTCCTTATTTCAGTATGATCCTGTTTACTGTATTCCATGCTTTACATGCTCAGTACATATTAAAATCGACCCCGCTTTCTTCGGGGCGTTTCATGCCACGTAGGTGTATACGGATGAGTAGAGGATATTAGCGTAAGAAGATGTTCAATTTGGACCGGCGAGCGCTCCATTTCCTTAGGAGTTCGCCGAGTCGAGTATCTATGTCATGGTATCTTGAGTTATGTTAGAGACTTTGCGTAATGAGTCACGTATATAACATGTCAGTTTTGTAAGCGGCTCTGTAAGCCGATGTATCATTATGCATTATGTTACAGAGTTCATACGATTACAGATTTTACTTGATTTGAGAAAGACGAAAAGCATGTTTTTTGAGGAGCTTACATTATGCGTTCATTTCATGATTTAAGAGTCCCGTAAGATTATAATTATCGCGAGGATTATGCCAGTTTTCGGCATTTTAAGTAAATTGAATTTTGTCAATCATTTATCAAAGTTGGGGTGTGACAAATTGGTATCAGGCTTGATT
>NW_026726241.1:0-48770 GCF_029784015.1 Lycium ferocissimum
AGATATTTCACGCATTCAAGCACATGCCCTGAATTTGAAGGAAAGCAAACAACAGCAAAGAAGTGAGCGTGAGCATGACAGAAAGTATAGTACGAGGGCTAGATCTTCGGGTCCGACGAGTGAGTTTAGAGGAGGGAAAAGACAGCAGTTTTCTAGGCATTCAGGCCATTCTATGACTAGTGCGCCTCCACGGTTTACAAGCCAGAGATTTGATAGACCTACATATTCCGAGCCGAGTCAGAGTTTTAGGGCTCCAGGTTCTCAGTTCAGAGGCGATTCGGGTCAGGCGATGCCACCCGTGCCACGATGTTCCCAGTACGGAAAGTTACATTGGGGCCAGTATCGACTAGGCTAAGAGATTTGCTATGCATGCGCCCTCGGTCGTGCCACATCATGCCCTCGATTGCCCCACGGTTGTAGGGGTAGGCCCGCCCTTCAGGATCGGCAGCCGGGTTTTCATCATCTATATGCCCCCTGGGGCAAGGTTCACAGGCGCTTGTCAGGTATGGTAGAGGTAGAGGGAGATCTCCCAGTTCTAGTGGTCCCCAGCACCGTATTTATGCTTCGGCTGGACGCCAGGATCTTGAGTCTTCCCCCGATGTCGTCACAGGTATATTATCAATATTTTCTCATGATGTATATGCTTTGATAGATCCGGGCTTCACATTGTCGTATGTTACTCCTTATATTGCGGGTCGGTTTGGGGTCAAACCGGAGTCGATCAAACCTTTTGAGGTATCTACACCCGTTAGTGAGCTAGTAATAGCTAGTCGAGTATATAGAAATTGTGTAGTTGTGATTTGTGACCATCGTACTATGGTAGATTTACATGAGTTAAAAATGGTGGACTTTGATGTTATCATGGGCATAGATTAGTTGGCTTCTTGCTATGCCAATGTTTATTGTAGAATGAAAATGGTTCGCTTTCAGTTTTCGGGAGAATCAGTTTTAGAATGGAAAGAAAATACTGCATCCCCGAAAGGTAGGTTTATTTCCAATCTAAAGGCAAGGAAAATGATCACAAAAGGTTATATTTATCATCTAGTTCGGGTTCAAGTTGTAGAAGCCGAACCGCCAACTCTTCAGTCTGTCCCCTGTAGTGAATGAGTTCCCGGATGTATTCCAGGAAGAGCTTCCAGGCCTTCCTCCGAAGCGGGAGATTGATTCCACTATAGATGTGCTACCGGATACCAAGCCCATATCTATTTCTCCTTACAGAATGGCTCCCGCAGAGTTGAAAGAGTTGAAGGAGCAATTGAAGGACTTACTTGATGTCACGATCCAACCCCATAGGCCGTGACTAGTGCCCGAGCTGGACACTCGTACATACCCAATAACCAGAATCAGCATACAAATAGCTTATATATATACAAAGGTCAGACGTCGTCTCCAAAGTGTCGCATGTACAAATAGATATCACAGAAGCCAGCAAGGCTATCATAAAGCACAACGTCCCGAAATATATACAAACGCAAGCCGACAAGGCTGCCATGGCGAATGGGACCGCCCAAAACATAAATCATACGAACACAACTGAACAGTAATATTCCCAACCCACATATATGTCTACAGACCTCTAAAAGTAACAACAGAATCATGTGACGGGACAGGGCCCCGCCGTACCCCTGAATGGACATATGCATATACAACGGAAGAGTCTGTACCAAAATATAGGCTCCGAAACAAAGGAGCACTCCAAGATAGCAGAGTAGATGTCCTAAGCTGGCGGATCACCAAAGTGGGCGTCTGTACTCGCGGGGCATGAAACGTGACCCCGAAGAAAGGGGGTCAGTACGAAATATGTACTGAGTATATAAAGCATGAAGTACAGTAAACAGGATCATAACCGGAACAAGAAGTACAGAAAATAAGAACAATATCCAGAATACCAAAATATTTACTTTTGAAACACAAATCATGCATGGGGCTCAGGGAACATGGTCGCCACCCCGTCTTTGGCGCCATAACACATCAGACTCCGGAAGGTTTCATATCTCCGTAACCCAGCATATCTCCATAACACATCATAACGCCATACCACATCATAACACCAAAATATATATACGGTACCCGGCCCTCTAGCGAGGGAATCGGTGAACCATAACACATCATACTCCGGAATATAGCATAGTGCGCACGATGACATAACTGGCCGGGGACTCGGCGAAAGATATAACAACAGTATGCACGAGCAGAGTTGTAAGTAACCATATGCATATAAATCATCATTACAGACTCAACAGATAAGTAAGTAATCAACGCTCGGGGGTTAAGACGATAGTCATGTAAGTTGTTTCAAAAAAACGTTAGAGCTATACAAAGGGAAGTCTCGGGGACCACGGACAAGTATCAAACCAATCCGAGCCCGCCTATGAAAGTTAGAGACATTATTCGTTATAGAATCTTCTACGAACGTATCGAAGCGATCTGAGCCCATCTATGAAAGTTAGAGACATTATTCAACATAAAACCCTTTAGGAACAAAACTTTTTATGCAACGTTTAAAATCCAATCATACAAAAGACACAAGGACCATAACTCGACTATATTAGGAATGCTAACATCAAGAAGTGAATAAGAATCATAGACATGCTCGGATCTTATGAATAGAGTTACCCCGAGGCTCGTATCATAGCTTACTTACAACTAAGACATGCCAAAAGAAAGAAAGGGTAAGCTTCACATACCTTGAACTCTATCTAAATGTCCAATGTCTACTTCTCGAGCTCGTAGGTCTAAAATTAAGATAACATAGGCCACAATTAGATTATCCATATCACTTGCTACCAATCCAAGTACGAATGAAACTTGACAAAATTTGGGCAGCATTTCCCTGCAAACTTAATAATCCTCGAAATTCCAATTTAACCAAACATCAATCAAAATACCAACAACAATAATACCAACAATTTCATATCAAACTAGAATTAAATCCATCCTTAAATTACTTCCAAAATAGCCCACAAAACAGTTCATAACAACCACCAAATAGTACCCAAAATATCATCGCAAAACAACCACAAATATCATACCAAACAGCTCCAAAATATTGTCACAAAACAGCCACGAAAATCATGTAAAACAGCCCCGAATATCGGCACAAAACAACCCGGTATACGCTTTGTATACAATATCTTTATACACTTTATTCTCCCAAATTCAAGAACAACAACTTATCAACAACATCAACAACAATATCAACAATTATTATGCATCATAACTTAGCTAATTCCATCCATTTAATCCACCTAAAACAGCCCCTTAATCCATAATTCAACAACATCAACACAACAAACTATAACTCTATTCTTGCAAATATTCCTTAATCAAGGTCGATAAAGAGAGAGATTTGATGATTCATACCTTATTTTTATGAAGGTAGCCAAATCTTCATCATCCACTTATCTTCAAACTCACTTCAACACAAAACAAAATTATAATCGCGCCTACGCGTTGCCCGGACCTCGGTTAGCATTTGGTTACTTGAAATTTTGTGCAAAATCCTCAATTCCATGTGAGAATAAGAGCCCTTTTGGAGGCTGAAGTTTCTGGAAATTTTGGGACATTTTTTTGTGCTGAAAAATGAGGTTTTGTCCCTTAAAAAAACTGCCAAAGTCGGTTTCAGCACGTAGCTACGGTACCGCATCGTAGTAGTCCGTAGCAAGATCTTGCGAAATGCTGTTCTGCGTCGACGATTCAGTTTGTAATGTCTATAATTCGCTACTCCGATGTCTTATCAATGAACGGTTTGTTGCATTACAAACTAGACTCGACGAACTTCATTTTAGGCCTTTAAAACACCTTAAAACTCTAAATATTCTATGAGATATGCGCCTCCAAAGTTGACTAAAAATTCGCCCAGCATTTCCCAAATTTTCGTCGAACTTATTTTCTTCAATTTACTCGATCTCGAAATATTCCGAAACTCTCCATACATGATATTTGTCATTCATTATACTAATAATGGCCATGTTCTCGTGTTTCAAAATACTCTTTCCCGATTATGACTTACAAGGTCGTAATTCACCCTTTTTCTTCGTTGTTACGTACTTTCCATGTTTTGTGCCTTTCAAAACATCATGGGACGTCTCCGACACTCCATTACTACGATGAGGTACATGTCATACTTATGCTCTGAAAACGAGGGGTATAACACTTGAAAAAGGTTTTATTAGGCCTAGTTCTTCCACGTGGGGAGCACCCGTGTTTTTTGTGCTGAAGAAAGATAGCTCCTTGCGAATGTGCATTGACTATCGGCAACTGAATAAAGTGACGATCAAGAATAGATATCCCCTTCCAAGGATTGATGACTTATTTGATCAATTACAAGGAGCCATATAGTTTTCAAAAATAGATTTGAGATCCGGGTATCATCAAGTGAGAGTTAGGGAGAAAGATATTCCTAAGACGGCCTTCAGAACCAGATATGGCCATTTCAAGTTCCGGGTAATGTCTTTTGGGCTAACTAATGCTCTGGCAGTATTTATGGATTTGATGAACAGTGTGTTCAGGCCTTTCCTAGTTTTGTTTATGATCGTGTTCATTGATGATATCCTGGTATATTCTAGGTCTGAGGCAGAACATGCGGATTATTTATGCACCGTTCTTAGAATTCTTCAAACTCGAGAGTTATTTGCCAAATTTTCTAAGTCTGAATTTTAGTTAAATTCAGTGAACTTTTTGGTGCATATTATTTTAGCCGATGGCATTCGGGTAGATACTCAAAAGATTAAGGCCATGAAGACTTGGCTAAGGCCCACAACCCCTACGGAGGTTCGTAGTTTTCTGGGCTTAGCGGGTTATTACAGGATATTTGTAGAAGGCTTTTCTTCTATTTCTGCACCACTCACGAAGCTGATCCAGAAGTCAGCTAAATTTCAATGGACACATGCTTGTGAACGTAGTTTCCAAGAGCTAAAGGATAAATTAACTTCTGCCCTAGTCCTGACACTTCTAGAAGGATCAGAAGGTTATGTTGTCTATTGTGATGCTTCAGGTATTGGGTTAGGCTGTGTTTTAATGCAACATGGTAAGGTGATTGCGTATGCTTCAAGACAGTTACGAAAACATGAGAAAAATTATCCGACCCATGATCTTGAATTGGCTGCAATGATTCATGCATTGAAGATGTGGAGACATTATTTGTATGGCATCCACGTTGATATTTATACATATCATAAGAGCCTTCGGTATATCTTCAAGCAGAAAGAATTGAATTTACGGCAATAGCGATGGCTGGAATTGTTGCAAGACTATGATGTTGATATCCTGTATCATCCCGGGAAGGTAAAAATATTGTGGATGATGCTCTTAGCCATAGATCTATGGGAATTTTATGCGATGTTCAGCCAGAGAAAAGGGAGATAGCGCGTGAGCTCCAACAGTTAGCTAGCCTAGGAGTTCGGTGTCACGACCCAACCCCGTAGGCCGCGACTAGTGCCCGGACTGGGCACTCGTACACGCCCAATTACCAGAATCATCATACAAGTACTTATGCATACACAAAGATCATACGTAGTCTCAGATTGTCGCAAACACATATATATATCACAGAAGCCAGCAAGGCTATCATAAGGCGCAACGTCCCAAAATATATACAGACGCAAGCCGACAAGGCTGCCATGGCGAATGGGACCGCCCAACATAAAACATACGGACACACCTGTACAGGAATAGGCACAAACCACATATATGTCTACGGACCTCTAAACACGGAACAACGTAATCATATGACGGGACGGGGCCCCGCCGTACTCTTGAATGAATATATACATATGCAACGGAAGAGTATATACCAAATATAGGCTCTAGAACAAAGGGAGCACTCCAAACAGCAGAATAGGTGTCCTAGGCTAACGGATCCCCGAAATGGGCGTCTGTACCTGCGGGCATGAAACGCAGCCCCCGAAGAAAGGGGGCGGTACGGAATATGTATCGAGTATGCAAAGCAAGAAATACGAAGCATGAGAATCATAATCGAAACAGAAGTACAGAAAATAAGTACAATATCCAAATACCAAAATGTTTACTTTCAAAACACAAATGATGCATAGGGCTCAGGGAATATGGTCGCCCGCCCGTCATTGGCGCCATAACACAGCATAACACCAGAAGGTTTCATATCTCCGTAACCCGACATATCACATAACACATCATAACGCCATAACACATCATAACACCAACTATACACGGTACCCGGCCCTCTAGCGAGGGGCTCGATGAACCGGAACACATCATACTCCGGAATATAACATGGTGCGCACGATAACATAACCGGCCCGGGACTCGGTGAAATATACAACAGGATGCACGAGCATAGTCGTGAGTAACCATATGCATAAAAATCATCATTACAGACTTAATAAATACGTAAGTAATCAACACTCGGGGGTCGGGTGATAGTTATATCAAGTTCTGTCACGAAGTCGTTGGAGCTATACAAAGGAAAGTCGCGGGACCCACGGACTAGGATCAACTCAATCCGAGCCAGCCTATGGAAGATATAGTCATTATACGCTACAGAATCTCCTACGAGCATATCGAGGCGATCCGGTTCTGTCTACGAAAGTTACGGCCATTATTAGACGTCGAATCCTTTAAAGACAAAATCCTTATGCAATATTTGAAATCCAATCTTACCAAAGACATAGGGACTATAATATTACTACATTAAGAATGCCGACGTTAAGAGGTGAATAAGAATCGTAGACATGCTCGGATCATAAGAGTGGAGTTTCCTCGAGGCTCGTGTCATAGCCTATTTACAACTAAGACATGCCAAACGAAAGAAAGGTTAGGCTTTACATACCTCGTCCGCTCTCAAAGCTAATCCAAACCTATGTCTCGGACTCCCCAAGATCTACAACAACATCATCGATACCAAACATTAGCTATAGACATTTAGGAATTCAATTCCAAACTAACACTTAATTCTACAGAAATTTGGGCAGCATTTCCCCTCAGAATTCAACAACCCCGAGAATTCAACTCAGGCTAAATCTTCAACAACAATACCAACAACCATGTTTACAACATCAATAATCAATTCAAAACGCATTCTAACATTAAATACTCTTTTCTACATAATTCAACAACATTCCATTTATGTTCAATTCAACTACATACAATCAAACTAACACATAATCAAACTAACACCAATGCTCACACGTTCAACTACTAATCCGAAACCATTCAAACGATATTCAAGAAAATCTTAAACAATCCACACAATATTTAAAACAACCCAACCAACACTCCCTTTAACCCGAAACCACCCCAAACCCGAGAACAACAACAACACATTCCTCTCCCAAATTCATGAATTACACCAATAATCCACACTTTAACAATGTCATTCTAATAAATATGAAAACTACAACTACAATCACGTCAACTTCCAAATCAGCCCACAACAATTACAACTTCAACTTGAATCATTAAACTCGCATTATCAACATGGAACCCATAACAACAACAACCAAAACACTAAACAAAATTAATTCATTCCTTGCGGTGACAAATGACCCATATTCGGCCACCACCACCACACACATATATCATGATTCTCATCCATTTCAACACACTACAACAACCAAACATGATAAATAGAATTAAATCATCACTCCTACACAACATCACATATACACGGCTACAAGCCATACACAATAACCCATATTCACGGCTCAACTTCAACATGCAATATTTCATGAATTTCATCCATTTCTACATACTACAACATACCCAAATCATCCATAACATATGAAAAAGAAGATTAATCCTTACCTTTTCCTCTTAGCTCCACTAGTTGGCTAGGGTTTGTTGTTGCAAGAATGGGTGTTTTGTTTGTTCCAACAACTACACTACGTTAAAGAGGACCTTCCAATTGGTTGATTTGCTAGAAGAAACTATTTTTTTTGCTCAAGATTTTTGGGCTTCAATTTTTTTTCTCCATGGCCGAATGGTCTTCAAGTTTTTGTTCTCCAAGGTTCTAAATTTTTCTAAGTGTTGAAGATGGAAAAGATGACTAATTAGTCATCTTTTGTTACATATAATAACCATCCATGTGGCCCTTGGCCCACACCCATGTGGCCGGCCACATGCCCCTTAATTCATGAAATGTCCACTTTCCAAAATTAACTTTTAACCCCAAATTTCCTTAATATTCCATGCCACAAAATCATGAGCAACTTACGCCTTAAAATAAAATCGTGGTTAAAAGTCTCTACTTCGTATCCAGGAATAGTCTTGTCCCTAACTTTTCATGGTTAACCCGGATTGTCCCAATGTACAAAATACGGGATATAACATTCGGGTAGTGGACTCAGGTAGTATGGGAGCTACCATTCAAAATGCAACGGTCTCGTCGCTAGTAGTCTCTACTTCGGCTCATATTTTTGTATATCATTTAGATAGCCTCGTCGGCTTGTGTATATAGATATGGCCAATGTTATTGATGATGATATAAATGTGTTATTGCCCAATGAGATTAGTACTATTGATGTATGTAAATTATGAATAAGCCATGTGGCTCACCTAGATATGAATATGAGAGTACGATAAGAGGTGCCCGAGTAGGTTAGCACCGGGTGCCCGTCGTGGCCCTCCGGTTGGGTGGTGACAGGCCCGAAGGGAGACTAGCCACTAGCTCCTGAATCCGAGTGTCCACCTCATGGACCTGGGTGAAGATATACTGAAAAGGCCTGGCAGCCTCTTGCAGTGGTGGCAAGCGTGGTATGGCTGGAGTAGTAGCAGGTGCCACATCAGTGGAAGGGGTGAAAGTCGAATCTAATGCGGTAGAGGTGAACTGCCCAAATGACGGGGTTGTTGCATCAATCTTCCTTTTCTTCTGCACATTACCAGTACCTCTCTTCTTCAATGGATGAATCGGCCCAGCAGACCCTTTTTTTGTCACCTGGCCTCCTGGGCACCCCATCACTGGAGCACAAATAGGTGATCACGGCGGGAAGAATAAACTCTTAGTCCTTTCAAGCACCACCTCCCGTATTTCTTGCATAATAAGCCTCCCGACATCCACGGGCAACCCGTCCATCACAGCACAAATTAGTTTAGCCCTCTCAAGGGGCACCTCTGAATCATGTTTAGAAGGTAGCACCCTAGATGTCACAATATCTAGCCAAGTTTTGGCCTCAGCAGTGAACTTTGTGGAGTCAATCTTTCTTTGCATGGTGGTCAACCACTTTGGTTTCTCCCCACCGTGAAGGTGGGTCATAAACCATTGTTGCTTTATTTGTTCGTACCTTTGTGCCATCTCACTATTATCACCATCCTGCAAATCGTAGTACGCATTGATTCGAGAAGCATTGCACAGGACATCCACGCCTCTGACTTTGACAATCACCCGATCTGTAATGTCTGCCTCTGCAGCATTTGCATAGCATTCCCTCACAAGGGTATAATTTTCCTTGATCGGTTCATCCGCAAAGCGTGTCCATCCGCTTGTTACCAGCCTTTCATAGAACTCGAGCATCTTTTCTTCCAAATTTTCTGTTACGATGTCCCTTTCTTCGACGAAGCTCTTTCCCAGCAGTCTATCATAGAGCTTAGAGCATTTTGCTGACTGAAAGGTGGCGGTATCGTAGTATTCAATCTGGGGCACTTGGGCAACATTGGATGTTGTAGCCATTTTTCAACCTTAAGTACCTACAATAATGAACACACATGTCGAACATACGTATGGATACCTAAAAAAATGTATAATGAGGCAATTAGGCCAATGAACTGGGTCACAAAAGTTTCGAGCTACTCTGTGTGAGCATTCTATTTTTGCACTACATATTTTCCTTCAGCGCGTTCGCGCTATTTTATTTTTTTTATTTCTGCACGTTCGTGTTAAGTACCACCGCGATCGTGCTGAGTCGGTGTCAGTCCAGAATTTCAGAAGGCATTTTCACAAACAGGTTATGGGCATGATTTTGGAACTTCGATTTCATGATATTAATCACGTATTTTGCCCTAACTTTTGTAGCAAATCAACACCCAACTCTCAAATCACATCACTCAACAACTAACAACAATTTTCATGACATGAAATTCGACAATTTCATCAAATTTTAATGCTTAACCAAGTGAAAGTAAACATTTTCTTTCACAATTTCTAACACAAAATGATTATAAAAACAACCCTATGAACAAGAGAATGGGAGAATCACATACCTTGTGGTTGCAAGTTAAAGAATTCTTAAAGATTTGAAGTTGAGTTTGAGAGAAAAGGGAGAGGAATGGGAGTTTTTTTCCCTTTAGCCGTTTTGTTTTTTTGTTTCATGCCCCTTTTGCTTCTGTTTTTAAGCCTTTACTTACCTGGGGCTTCCGCATTGGCACATTGGCGTGGTCAACCAGCGCGTTCGCACTGACCAAATTTTTTTTTTATTCTGCGCGTTAACGTGACATTTGGCACGTTTGAGCAGAGGTGTTTTAGACCCCCTTTTTCCAGATCGCAGTTTTCAGGAGTGTGGTCTGAAAATTGTTGCCCTGCTTAAATGGACTCCTAAAATTCTGAAACTCCATAGGTTAGTCAAAAACAATAAAATAAACTATTCTAAAAATTCATAAATGATGGGTTGCCTCCCACCAAGCGCTTGATTTAACGTCGCGGCACGACGGTTACCAACTTGACCGCTTTTCTTGCCATTTGGAGCTTATGAATTGGGCTCCCAACTTGGATTCAAGTTTGTGACCACGAGCAGCAGGGGGTGGTGGTGGTAAGTAGATGAAAAAGCCAAGTATAATATTTTTCATCTTACACTTCTTGGCTTTCAAGTGACGAATGTCGCTCTGCCTTCTTGAGTTTTCAAATTGTAGGATATATGGCATTTGAAATTCTTGAATTACGACATCCTCTTCTTCCCCCGGATTGGAGTCAACAACAATTATATTTGTTAGAACAAAGGTTGATTCTGATTTATTTTTTTCTTTGGCATCCCCAATAAACTCATCTTCATGATTGACCCCCAACAAAGGGATTACTCTTTCAACTTGAGCATTGGAGAGTTCATATTGAATCTGATCTGGATCGAATGCCCATGGTGGATTTTCTTCTTCTGTCATCAAACCAAGGTGGAGACTAGTTTCCAAGTATTCTTCCAAGGCTTTTTGATTTTCATTACCCTCACCTAGCAGGCACTCCATCATGAGTTTGAACTCACCAATTTGGCCATGCTCATATGTCACAACCCAACCCCGTAGGCCGTGACTAGTGCCCGAGCTGGACACTCGTACAAACCCAATAACCAGAATCAGTATACAAATAGCTTATACATATACAAAGGTCAGACGTCGTCTCCAAAGTGTCGATGTACAAATAGATATCACGAAGCGCAAGGCTATCATAAAGCACAACGTCTCAAAATGTATACAAATGCAAGTCGACAAGGTCGCCTACGGCGAACGGGACCGCCCAAAACATAAATCATACGAACACAACCGAACAGTAATATTGCCCCAACTCCACATATATGTCTACGTACCTCTAAAAGTAACGTAATCATACACGGGACAGGCCCCCGCCGTACCCCCGAATGGACATATGCATATACAACGGAAGAGTCCGTACCAAAATATAGGGCTCGAAACAAAGAGCACCTCCAAGATAAAATAGCAGACGTCCTGTCGGCGGATCACCAAAGCGGGCGTCCGTACTCGCGGGCATGAAACGACTCAAGGAGGGGGTCAAGACGAAATACGCGACCGAGTATATAAAGTATGAAGGCGCAAGAACAGGGGACTGGCATAACTTAACAAGAAGTGCGGTAAAAATAAGTACAATATCCAAAAATACCAAAATATTTACTTTTAAACACAAATCATGTACGGCTCTGTGGAACATGGTCGCCACCCGTCTTTTGGCGCCATAACACATCATACTCCGAAGATTTCATATCTCCGTAACCCAAAGATATTCCATAACATGTCATAACGCCATAACACATCATAACACCGTAATATATATATAAGACTCCGGCCCTCTACGCGGGACTCGGTGAACCATAACACATCATATCCTATCATAGCATAAAAGTGCGCACGATGACATAACCGGCCCTAGACTAAGGAAGATGTAATAATCATATGCACGAGCAGAGTAGTGAGCAACCATATGCATATATAAATCATCATTCCGTACCCAATAGATAAGCACCATAACGCTCGGGGTTAAGACGATAGTCATGTAAGTTCTTTCAAAAGTCGTTAGAACTATACAAAGGAAAGTTCTGGGACCACGGACAAGTATCAAACCAATCCGAGCCTCGCCATGAAAGTTAGAGACATTATTTGTTATAGAACCTTCTACGAACATATCGAAGCGATCCGAGCCCATCTATGAAAGCTACGACATTATTCGACATAGAATCCTTTAAGAACACAAACTCTTTATGCAACATTTAATACCCAATCATACAAAAGGCATATGGACAATGACTCGACCATATTAAAAATGCTAATATCAAGAAATGAATAAGAATCGTAGACATGCTCGGATCTTAAGAATAGAGTTACCTCGAGGCTCGTATCATAGCTTAGTTACAACTAAGACATGCCAAAAGAAAGAAAGGGTAAGCTTTACATACCTTGAACTCTATCTAAATGTCCAACGTCTACTTCTCGAGCTCGTAGGTCTAAAATTAAAATAACATAGGCCACGGTAGATTATGCACATCACTTGCTAACCAATCCAAGTACGAATGAAATTTGACAAAATTTGGGCAAAGTATTTCCCCCGCAAACTTAATAATCCTCTAAATTCCAATTTAGCCAAACATCAATCAAAATACCAACAACAATAATACCAACAATTTCATATCAAACTAGAATTAAATCCATCCTTAAATTACTTCCAAAATAGCCCAATATACATTCGGATGCCAATACTTATATACACTTCTTTATTTCCGTATATCCATAGTATAACAACAACTACAACTACAGCTTATCCCACGATATTTCAGCCCACAAAACGGTTCATAACAACCACCAAACAGTTCCCAAAATATCACCGCAAAACAACCACAAATATCATACCAAACAGTTCCAAAATATCGTCACAAACTAGCCACGAAAATTACATAAACCAGCCCCAAAATATCGTCACAAAACAGCCACGAAAATCATGTAAAACAGCCCCGAATATCGGCACAAAATAGCCCGGTATAGGCTTTGTATACAATATCTTTATACACTTTATTCTCCCAAATTCAAGAACAACAACTTATCAATAACATCAACAACAATATCAACAATTATTATGCATCATAACTTAGCTAATTCCATCCATTTAATCCACCTAAAACAGCCCTTAATCCATAATTCAACAGCATCAACACAACAAACTATAACTCTATTCTTGTAATTATTCCTTAATCCAACTTAATAAAGAGAGGGATTTGAAGATTCATACCTTGCTTTTATGAAAGTAGCAAAATCTTCAATATTTTCTTGTTCCCATGCTCCTCTAACTCCAAACGAAATTATATTCGTGACTATGCGTTACCCGGACTTCGATTGGTACTTCGTTACTTGAAATTTCACTCAAAATTCTCATTTTTGTGAGGTATATTTGCTCCCTTTTGTTGCTGAATTTTCTGGAAATTTTTGGATGAAAAAAATGGGGTTTTAACCCTTTTTATAGGGGCTGAGGCAGCACACTGTAGCTACAGTCTGTAGCAGTACTGTAGCGGTGCTGTAGCGGTGCTGCAGAAATGCTTTTTCTGCGTCGACAGTTCAGTTTGTAACGTCTATAATTCTCTACTCCGATGTCCTATCAACGAGCGGTTTGTTGCATTACAAACTAGACTCAACGAAATTCATTTTAGGATTTTAAAACACCTTAAAACTGCACATATACTATGAGATATGCGCCTCCAAATTTGGCTAAAAATTCGCCCAGCATTTTCCAAATTTTCGTCGAACTTATTTTCTTCACTCTACTCGATCTCGAAATATTCCGAAACTCTCCATACATGATATTTGTCATTCATTATACTAATAATGGCCATGTTCTTGTTTCAAAATACTCTTTCCGATTACGACTTACGAGGTCGTAATTCACCCTTTTTCTTCGTTGTTACGTACTTTCCATGGTTTGTGCTCTTCAAAACATCATGGGACGTCTCCGACACTCCATTACTACGATGAGGTATATGTCATACTTATGCTCTGAAAACGCGGGGTATAACATCATAATAAAAATCACTACTAAACAAGTTTTGATGGAAAGGTGCCATTTTTTTTCTTCTAAAAATAAAATAAAACACAGAAAACAACTATACAAATATTCACAGGTTCGGTTCAAAGCAAGTTAGCTTTTTTCCTAAATTAGCCAAAATACGCCAATTATTCCCCGGCAGCGGTGCCAAAATTTGATACACTCAAATTACACCTTTTAATGGCATAATGCGGACGTTGTCAAATATAGTAACCCAACAAGGCTAGGGTCGAATCCCGTAGAACAATATGTAGTCATTTAAGAAGATTAGGAATTATCACCAACATCAGCTAGGCCGAACGCATCAATGGTGGTTTTTAGATATGGTTTTGATAAAATACGAAAATGTAAAATCTAATCTAGAAAGCAAGTAAATTGATCAATGGCCACAATAATGGAATAAAGGAAAGTACTTCTCAAGTAACGATCCAATATATTTCACGAATTACAGGTAATGATAATATTATGCTAATTAGCCTCGGATAATGACTCTAAATTAACTTCTCCTGAAGATTACTAGACTACCTAATTGAATATCCCTAAACCAATTAGGAGCATTAAGAACACCCGACTACGGCTACAAGTGGTATCGCCTATTACTAGGTCAATTTCCATTAGATGGGAGTTAACGCCCCAAATTCATGTTAATTATTCTATCCCAACCCCGTTCTTCCTCTTTCGAGTTTCAAACAAAGTAAATGGGCAAGTCCTAGAGTAAGTTACTTCCTTGAGAAACGTTGAAGAACAAGAATAATTAAAATAACAATAACTTACTTGATTAAAAATGATGTCGATCAATAAATAAGCACAACAAGAGTTTCAATCTCAATTGTCAGCAAGAAAATCCCATAAACAAGGTTCAAATAAAAGAAAAAATATATACATAGGAACCCTAGCCTCCAAACTTCTGTTTTCTGCCAAAGATAATTTTACAATGCTCCCAGTTGGCTCTTAAATGAATTGGAATAGAAAAATTATTAAAATCCAAGTTCTGCTCGGACTGGCCTGAAGGCCTTCAGCGGAAACGAGCAATGTGGCAGCGCGAACGCGTGGATTGCGTCAGTACCACTTCTCTTCTTCAACGCAATCGCGTGACACACTCACGCGAATGTGTAGAGTAACTGACACGCGTGGGCGCGAACGCGTGACATAACTGCGCGAATGCGTAGGCTAAATTTCCAACAAAATTTCCAGGATCTCCAGTTTTTCCAGTGATCAACTCTTTTTCCTTTTTGTTCGCTTGTTTTCCACACTTAGGCTCTAGGGACCTCGTATTACCTTAAACATAATAAAAAATACGTAAAATCACATAGACTTGCTTAAAAACAAGAAAACTTATAGCCGAAAAGCATCGATTGTGGCATAAAATCACGCCACATCACCGCACACTGCCCCAAATTCTATGTTTTCTTGAAATCACTTTCCTTTCGATTCGTTTGAACTCCAATTCTTAGGGAACCTTCTTGGCACTTGTATAAAACTTCATTAACCATCTAAGGGACCCTATAGCTGCCCCTCAAGGTAGTGCTCCCAAATCCATGACTCAAATTCCAATCTTTCAACAAACTTACTTCCGTCGCTTCATGTGACTCTGAAACCTCAAGGTATACACTTAAAATTATTAGATAACATCCTTAACCTTATAAGGGCCTCATATGCACTTTAGTCTTGTGCTAGTTCACTGATAACATAATTGACACGAAATTTCCAAGACGTAACAATTATTCTCTTCCGCTTAATTGATTTATTTGTTTATGCCTTTATTATCATTGGGTTGAGGGTCCGCTTACCGAGGTAGAAAAGGTAAGTGCCTACACGACTTAGCCAAGTTAGGTCATGACTAATGCCAAGATCAAACTAATCATCATAGAGAAAAACAATTAAGCAGTCTTACCAACATAATAGGATTAACAAAATGCAAAGAGTAACAATGTCATTTGGAAGAGAGTAATCAGGGGAAAGCTTTGAGAGAAAGAGGATGATCTAAAGGAGCAGGAACTGGCAGTGTTTAATGTATCAATTTTTCTTGAAAGCCTGTAGAATCAGATCAAGTCGGTCATTTGCATCCCTTATTTTGGAAAATTTTATCTTGTAGCTCCTCATTCTATTTCTTTGGGTTGCCATTCTCACATTTCACGCAGTGTTCTGCTATCAGCTCGTCGTTTTGACTGGGTTCTCCTACTTGCTTTACCAGCTGAGGTTGAGCAAGGCATTCTCAGCTTGTAGGTGTGCAACGTATGCAGTAGCCTTCTCTTGAGCTTCAATCAAACTGGAGACAGTGGATTTATTTACCATTCCTACCCTCTTTGGCATGCATTCACACTCCTCCTATGTGGTCATCATAAACATTCTCTTGCGATCTCTTTTGGTTCCCTCACTTGTTGGTATCTTGAAGTGATTGAACACTTTTGTCAAGAACAACCCTTACAGTAGACCATGCTTACCTTCCCTAGCATTCGCCACCTTAATCATGTGATTGATCATTATAGCAGGCAAGCTAATAGAAGAAAATTCAGCTAGCAACTCTAAAAGAACCAAGTCTTTTATAGAAGTGGAACTCCTCCCCTCTGTCCTTGGACGCATCATTCTCTTTACAAATTCAAACAGAAGCTGGTATTGACCTTTGAGTTGTTTCTTGTATAGAGTCTCACTTATCTCAGAGCCCGCAATCTTCACTATGGTACTCTTGAACCCAACATAGGCTTTTCCTTCAATTGCTTTTTCTCCTTCTGTAGGAACGCCAAGAATCTCCCCAAGAGTTTCCTCAATTAATTTGAACATCAACTCATTCATAGAACACATTAGGGTCGAGCTATCTAAGCATGTGAGATTGCAATAGAACTATGTTACCTCATTTTAAAGACACTGGGGGCCTGAGAGACAAATAGATGCTCCCATAATGGAATTCTATGATTTCCATCAATTCCTTAATTTCTACTCTTTCAATGATATCAGGGTCGAAAACCCTTCCAAACAGCACTTTCTGATTTCTGAGATTGTCCTTCCAGCCCTTTTTCATATCTTTGCATTGTTTCTTAATAGCTCCTGTTCTTTTCTTGGTGAGCTGAGACACATGTCCCTTTTTCTCAACCTCTTCACCTTCAGATGATTCAACAGCCTCCTCGGCCAACTTCTTCTCCTTTTGTTGCCTGCTTTTATGGGTATTTTTCTTTTTTGTTGGAGTCTGTTCCTTTTATTTATCCTTTCTTGACACCGCCATATCTTCATTTTAATCGATGAGCTTCTTAGGACTCCTTTCCTAGTCAGTCTCTGACTCCCTCTTCTTGAGCTATCTCCGTTTGTGGTTTTTTTAACTACTTCGAGTTTAACCTTGCTCTGTTGTCTTGTGACGGGTGTCCTAAAGATAATGTGTTTTTAAAGGATAGTCTTATTCTGTTTCATGGATCGAGTCCTTTTTTTAAAAACATCGCTTGAATTTAGCCCATCATCAGAGACATCAACTCGATTATGACTCGGAGAACCAGGTTCCTTTTCAGAAGTAGATATTTTCAAGGATGCAAATATAGTGACAATATTTCTTGGGAGGCATCTACCAGCTCTATAATAGAGAGACCAGGTTTCTCACTTATCTCATTAGATTGAACTAGGGCTTGGTTTTGTACTCCTACTGCCTTAGGAGGTTTATCAACGTCACTGACACCCATATTCTCTATGTTCTTATCAGCACATTCCTTATTACCAACCATAACTTTAACATTTTCAATCCCAGCATTTGGTGCTTCTTTATCAACTATTACAGATGCATCCTCTGACATTTTATCACTACAGATGGGAGTAGGATTACCTGATCTTAAGGAAACCTTTTCAAGAACATAATCCTTTTCAAGCATCGTTGTATCAGTAATGTTTACCGTGTCATTCATGCTATTTTGAACAGTATTTTCACACAGTCACTTTGTTCCTTACCACTTATCTCCTTGACATCTTTAGGCTCACTATACACCTCTGTCTCATCATCTTTCCCACTCAATTCTTTCATGAAATTAAGGAATTGTGATGTATTCATAGACCGATAGCTGCTTATCTGAGTCATACCTTATATTTAAGATATCATTCAGACCAAGTTTTGTGGAGAAAGACTCAGGATTCTCTAGGGTAGGATTCTGAAGGGTATTTGGAAAGTTGAAAACGAATATTTTTCAAGGTGACATGGAGAGATTTTTGTCTGAGGAGCTTGGAATATCTGCGGATGGCTCAGATGACACTAGGTCTGTTGAAATTGGTTTTTTGAAAGCTGCGAGAATAGGATTAGTTCCCAGGCAGTGGGTGACGTAGATTCATTTTGAGACATTTTTGTTATGGGAAGAGTACAGTTTTTGCAAAGAAATGAATGAAGAGGATAAGAGTTTAGGAGAGACTGATTTTGATTGGTTCAAAACGTCTTTTCCCACAGGCTTTAGTCGATTCAGGAGAGTTGAAACGTTAGGCTTTGAGAAGTTCGAAAAAGAGGTGGGTAGCAATTAATGACATGACACTTAAGGCAGTTGTTAATCATGTTAGTGCTAGAAAGAATACTAACCTCATGCTCAGAGACTTTCAGTCTCCTACCAAAAGTTTTTGGCAAGTACTCTGAATTATCCAATGACGTATATGCTTTTGCTGTCCTGGAGCTGCTATTCTGACTACACCTTTGCTTCCTAATCTGATTGTATCTTCAACAAAGCATTTTTCTTTTGATCTGCCTGGTTTGACTCATCACAGATTCTTGAGCACTCCGCATCTTCAGTCTAGCTTCCTGCTTGTACAACCCTCATATCTCGTTAGATTATTCTTCGTTTTCTCGGAAGACACACTCCCCTCACCAAAAACTGTGAGTGAGAGAAAGCTTTCCATTTATCACGCACTTTGAATAGTCATCAAGAATGTCCTAGTTGATTCCCTTTTCTCGTTCCAGCTAACGGCGCGTTCTTCTCTTTTCGGAGAGTAGATCTTTCAGTTTTAAACTTTTGCATGTATCATTCCAAAGATCTTCATCCTCACGATGTCTCTTACTGACATCTTCCCTCCTTTAGAGGTGTAGTTTTGCTTATCGTCATCTCCATTTTCAGATCCATGATTTCTCGATTTGCTTCAGGAGGTTTTCTTCTTCTTGAGTTTAGTGAGACAACCATTCATTTAAGAGATTCTTTCTAGGTTAGAAAACACCCGCTCTGATACCAATTGTTGTAGGCTGTGTGTCCAACAAACAATGTATGGAGGGACCTGGTTGTGTACCTGCCACGCCCTAAAACCCACCCTAGACGTGACCGGCATCCGAAGTCATGAACAACCTCGGAAGAACCTAAAGATGCAGCATTCAACTTCTAAAACCCACAAGGTTCGCTACTCAAACGCCAGTAATTTATAGATAAGCAACTAACAAATTAAAAAAAATGTCAATTATTAAATCAGCAGAAGTCTTGATAAAGGTATAACTTAGTCAAAACGGCAAAGCCGAAGCTTTAACAATAATCCTTCAACTACCAACGGAATGAATGTAAACTATGGAGCTTCTAAGAATAAAGAATGACCGTCTAATCATCGGGGCGCAGCCTGGAAAACTAATATAAATAAATGGAACGAATAAACAGAGGATGACCCATGAATAAACATGTGGGCTCACCAAATCAACAGCAATAGCAAGTTCTCCTAGCGCTTTAGTCTCCACAAATCTGGTCTTCTTCATTACCTAACATACCATAAAAAACAACAATGGTATGCCTGAGTACTTCGTACTCAGTGAGTGCCTCGGGGACAATATGAGATATAAAAATTAGATACAATAATAAGTAAAGAAATCAGTTCTGAAAACCATCTGAAATCATTGTTAAATAGTTACTCAACTTAGTTCAATATGCTTGTCAAAACGAATGAGAACCCCTTTTTATCAAGTTTACAACTTTCGGTTATGTCCTTTCAATTTGCCGGATTATCATCGGTAATACTTTCATAAAGGATAAAGATATCACATATGCAAATACGAGGCCAAGAATGAGTCACATCGAAGGGATGACCTTTGAGGTTCCCTAAACATAACTCGCACCACACCGGAATATTAGACTCTCGGTGGCTATCCTTCCTCCCAAATAACTAGGCATAAACCGCACGCGGGTAAATAACCCGCGATGGCCGCTTTCCTCCCGAATGGCTAGGCATTACCACACTAGGATCCATAGTGACCACCCTTCCTCCCGAGTAGCTAGGCCAAACACAACAATAGAGAATCATAGCATAGAAGCCGAATCACAATGTACCTTAAGGTAGTTACATCATCAATTAGCATTAAGACTCATTATACCACTACGAAAATACATCATTTTATTGATAATCTTGAAAATGTTTCCACTTCCTTAAACAAGGTTTAATTGTCATAGTTCATCATAAAACACCGTTACCAACCCTTAGCCATTATTGACGATCATCTCTTATATAGGAAAACAATTAGAATTGTGTATACATGTATAGAGTATAATACAATAGAGGTTTAATGTGGGCTTGTCCCCTCACGCACACCAACCACAATCAAAGCATAAAATAAGGTTTTAAAGTATGAAAAGTTTACCTTTTTATTCAATAAAGATCTTTTGAAATAGAGACATACATCCAAAATAAGGTTTTCACAAGAGACATACCTTAATTAAGCCTTACGTAATTCAACAATTCACTTTTACAACAAAGAACACCCAAAACCGTAGCTTGAGTCACTTCGAGAAAGATTACCTTGCAACCCTAGGTTTTTCATTCAAGAATCATGTTAAGAATCATGGGTTTAATGCTAGGATTGATTAATAATGTTAAAGATGTTCTTACCTTAATGTTTGAAGACTTGGAGGAAAGATTTTCGTCCTTAGGGTTTATGAGAATGTGAATAAGTGATAAAATTAACTGAACCCCGCTTTATATACACATTGCTGGAGGCGGGTGAAATACGCCCCAAAAATACGGGTTGTATTTCAAAATATAGGCCGTATTCTTTGGCCGTATTTTACATTAATGAAACAATGGACAACATAGGGAGGCGGGTGAAATACGCCCAAGAAATATGGGCCGTATTTCAAAATACCAGCCGTATTCTTTGGCCGTATTTTTCATTAACAAAACAGTGGAGTCCTGATTCTCCAAGACGCTTTCACACTTAACTTGGATTTACAGAATGTTACATTAGCTGCCCCTCAAGATCATTCATACTTGAATGAGAATCGTAGCCTACTAAGGATTCACTAAACCACAAGTTGTTTTAAACAAACGCAAATGATTCGCGTAAGAATAGATAGAAACTTTAACTCATACCTGCAAAAGGGAACAAGTGAGGATATCTTTTCTTCATGTCCTCCTCTGCTTCCCAAGTTGCTTCTTCGATATCATGGTTTCACTACAGGACTTTAACTGAAGCTACATCTTTTGTTCTCAACCTTCTAACTTGACAATCTAGAATCTGAACTGGTCCTTCTTCATATGATAACCCTTCATTAATTTCAACATCTTTATGGTTCAACACATGGGAAGGATAAGGTTTGTACAACCTCAACATCAACATGTGAAATACAGGATGCACCATGGCCATATCAGATGGTAACTTCAACTCATAAGCCTCCATCCCAATTTTCCTAACAATCACATAAGGGCCAATGAAACGAGGACTAAGCTTGCCCTTTTTACCAAACCGATTACTCCTCCATCGGCGACACTTTCAAGAATACCTTATCTGTTGAAAACTCTAGCTCACGTCGCTTTAAGTCCGTATAAGACTTTCTGTCTACTCGAAACGTCTTGAGTCGTTGAGTGACGTAAGGTCTGGAACCTCTGATTACCTCATGGAACAATCATCATCGCTATGCCTCGCTTTGAAAGGACTAATATCATGAGGTGAGGCAACAATAAGGAATAACATCAATGAAATCATAAACATAGGGTTATCAAGCCCATGAAAGCATCATTATCATAGAATATATCTCATCTCTATCTCATAAGGAGCTCTTAAGGATCTTTAACTTTCATCTTTAGAGATGTAAGAAGGTCATGGGAATATAGAAAAGAAATCATAGTATAGAAGTCATGCCTTTGAAAGAAGGGGACTAGCCTCACATACCTTTACGTCTCCTCAACTTTATCATCTAATTGTTTGCCTTTGAAGCTCACGATTCTACCTTCATGAGAATTTGTACTAAGATTAGATAACTAGAAATATGCTTAAGCTTAAGCTAAAATAACTAAGAGTTAATGACAATTTGGCAACATTTCCTTTGTTTCAACAACTTCTTCCATTAAAAAAGACAACTCCCAAACGTCAATAAGGACATCCATAATATCATAATCAATAGGTTCTTCAAGTTAAATATTGCTTACTTCTCAAATCCATCTTCAAAATCATCCATAACCATGCCTATAATATAACATCATACTTATTCTTCATATAACAACCTATTCATCCTCATATAATACTCACCACAAGATTGTACTCATAACATGTGTTACACCTCAAAAATTTCCCCTTAGCGTACAAGTGGATAGACTCAAGAAGGGCACGATGAATACGAGGCTTGGATAAGTAAGGAATAGCATGTGATGGTACTAATTAAGATATCCAAAGGCATCCGAGTTAAGGCAAGAAAGTTGTTAGGGAAAGCGAGTTATAAGTTAGTGAGTCGGACGAGAACTATGAGCATTGAGTTAATGGTGCCTTAAGGATGTTATGGAGAAGAGTTATAACATTCCCTAGATTACTAATGAATTGATAAACAAGTGCTAAGAAGGTCCCACAAGGATTGGAGATCAAACGAAACGACGGGAACCATTCCGGTGGAACTGTGAGTTCCACGGACAGCATCATGATCCACGGACCGTGGATGTGTCCGTGGAACAGCCAGCAGAGAAGATGGCTGGCTGGTCGTGAACCATGACCAGTTCCACGGCCAACAAAGGGTTCCACGGACCGTGAAGCTGTCCGTGGAAGTCCCGACGACTGAAGTTGTTCCAAGTCTTTAAATGTGATCCCATTTCATTTTATTCATTTCCATCCACGTCTTCAACCTCGCCACACCTCTAGAACCTTTCAAATATTTCATCCACAAGAAAACAAAGGGAATCAAGGATCAATAACAAGATTTGAAGTGAATCAAGCCTATGAAACTCCATTAAAGCCATCAAAGTCAAGAAATCTAAGAAAAGTGAAAATAGGGTTTTGTGCAAAAAGGTGTATTATCACTTAAGGTCTATTCCTTCATCATTTAAGGTAAGTTTCATGACCTTTCTATGTTTTTTGAAGTATTAGTAAGTTGAAACACATGGATTATGGAAGAGTATAGGAAATGGGTTATAAATGGATGAATAAGGTCATTTTGAAATAGTAGTTGTAATGAATCATGAAAATGAATATGTTGATGTTATGAATGCGTTATAAATGATATTTAGAACATAAAATAAGCATTGGATACGAAATAATTAGATAGTGAACTTTGGCCATAATTATGGAGAATTGGGATGGAATTGTGAAATGCGAATCATGTAAATGAATGACGATTGTAGTTAGTGATATTGTGATAGTTGTTATGAACGTTGGGAGTTGATATGGAATATGGCGGAAAGTGGTATAAACAAAGGAAACGCTGCTCAATTTTCTTTAGCCTTAAGAAGTACGTTCTTATGATTGTATAGCTAATGACGACACGAATTCCCTTGAAGGTATAAGAAAGTGCATTAAAGGAGAACGAGCAAGCGATATAGTAGCTAAACGACAAAGGTATGTGAGGCTAGCCCTTTCTTTCTAAGGCATGAGTCCTATAGCATAAATTTCCTCTCTTATTGTGAATGATCCATTTTTAAGAAGATTGTAAGTCCTTGTTCCTGAATAGTTATACGAGACAAGAGATATGAGATGAATACAATAACGATAATGGCAAGCTTAAGTCTAGAGATGTTATAGCCTATGATGTGATGTTCCAGTTAAGCTAATGAAGCTATCCATAGCCCATTGATGTCGATCATTGTATACACTCACCTTACATTTGATCCTTCAAGGTGAGGCAGAATACTTAAGAATGTTTCATAATGACATCGGGGGTTTACGACCTTATGTCACCCCGATAAAGTATGATTATCTATAAGTCTCTATGCATGTATTGCCATAAGCATGTTATGTTGAGTATACTATGATGAGCATGATATAATGAGCATATGATGATATCACACCGCGCCTAGTTGGCCGGGCAGTCACCGCCAAGGCGGGCAGCTATACACCATGGCCAAATGGCATGGGCAGACACCACTAGTGGGCGGCATGAGATGATACCCCGGACGCGGGAGGCCTGGACGCAGGTTAATTGTCACGACCCAACCCCGTAGGCCATGACTAGTGCCCGAGCTGGGCACCTATACGGACCGATTAACCATAATCAGCGTACAGATAGATTGGACATATGCAAAAGTCAGTCATTAGACCATAGCTGGCATAATCAGATCTTATACATACAAAGAAGTGAACCGTCGCCCCCAAAATATGTTACAAATACATATATACATATCGTCGTACACGAATGATATCACATATAAGCGAGCAAGGCTATCAAAATACGGGGGGACGTCCAAAACACAAATCACACGGGCATGACTGAACAATGACTACCCATACCCACACATGTATGTCTACAGACCTCTAAGAGTCATAATAAAATCATATGATGGGACAGGGCCCCGCCGTACCCATGAATAGACATATAGTATATACATATGCATCGGAAGAATCTGCACCGAAACATAGGCTCCGAACAAGGAGCGCTCCAAGTCACCGAACAGAATCCTAAGCTGTGTGGATCGTCCAAATAAGTATATGTGCCCTCGCGCGACATGAAACGCAGCCCCCGAAGAAAGGAGGTCAGTACGGAATATGTACTGAGTATTCAAAGCATGAAAAATAATAAATAGGATCATAATCAGAACAAGAGATACAGAAAGTAAATACAATATCCAAAATACCAAAATGCTTACTCATTAAAACATAAATCATGCATGGGGTTCTTAGAATATGGTCGCCCGCCCGTCGTTGGCGCCATACAACATCACACCGTAAGGTTTCATATCTCGGTAACCCGACATATCCCCATAACACATCATAGCACACCATAACGCCATAACACAAGATAACACCAAATATAAACGGAACCCGGCCCTCTAGCGAGGAGCTCGGCGAACCGTACACAAGATCACACCGGAAAATAACATAGTGCGCACGATACAATCGGCCCGGACTCGGTGAAAGAGGTAACAACCATATGCACGAGCAGAGTTGTGAGCAACTATATGCGCTTTAAAACATTTTCAAAGACTCGATAGAATAATCAAAGTGAACCATCATTTAAAAACCAAGTCGATAGTCAAATCAAGTTTCTTCCGAGTGTCGTCGAAAATGTATCAAATAGGACATTAGGACTCATAGATACGCATCCAACCATATGAAATAGCTTATGGAAATTAGGGAGCATAATTGTCATTACAAACTCGATAGAGAAGTAAGTGATCGACGCTCGAGAGTTAAGACGATAGTCACCGAATCCCTTCAAGGGTCGTTAGCATTACACAAAGGAAAGTCTCGGGGCCCACGGACGAGTATCAAACCGATCCGGGTCCATCTACGTAAGTTGGATACCTTATTCATTATAGAATCTCCCACGAACGTTTCAAAGCGATCCGAGCTCATCTATGAAAGTTACGGTCGTTCGTAGTTACAGAATCTTTTAAAAACAACATTCTTTAGACAACATTGGTAATCCAATCATACGAGAAGACTTAAGAACCATAATTTGACCATGTTAAAATTGCCAACATTAAGGGTGAATAAGGATCGTAGTCAAGCTCGGATCTTAGGAATAGAGTTACCCCGAGACTCATGTCATAGCCTATTTACAATTAGGACATGCCAAAAGAAAGATAGGTTAGCTTTACATACCTTGTCGCTTCCTAAGCTAATCCAAATTTAAGTTTTGGCTTCCCAAATCTACAACAACATCATTAGATACCAAAGCATTGGCCATAGGCACTCCGAATTCAATTCTAGGCTAGCACTTTATCTACGAAATTTAAAAGCATTTCCCTGAATTCAACAACCCCTTGAGAATTCAACTCGCCAAATCTTCAGCAACAATCCCAACAACCATACCAACAACATCAATAATCAATTCAGAATGCATTCTAACGTCAATAACTCTTTTCTACATAATTCGACAACATTTCATTTACATTCAAGTTAACTACATATGATCAAGCCAACACCAATGCTTATACATTCAAATACTAATCCGAAACCTTCCAAACGATATTCATGAACACTTTAAACAATTCACACAAGCAATCCAACCAATGGGCAACATCACCCGAAACCTCTCAAATTCCATAAGAATAACGACAACACATTTCTTTTTTCCAAATTCATTAACTACACCACGATCCACACATTGACAACATAATTCTCATAAATTCAAGAAACTATGCCAAAATCACATTAACTTTTACAACAACCCATAAACAATTACAACTTCAATTTAAATCATTAAACCTTCATCTTCATCATATAATCCACAACAATCATCAACTAATACACTAAATAAAATTAGTCCATCATAGTCTACCAAAAAATGCCCCTATACGGTCACACTTCAACACACAACATATCATGATTTCCATCCATTTTTACACACTACAACACATTCAAAACATCCATAACACAGCTAATTCCAACCATTTAACCCACATAAAACAGCCCCTTAATCCATAAATCTCAACAAAATAACAAACTAGTTTATAACGCTATTTTCTCCGTTCTAATCGTTAAAACTCTAATTAAACTTGTTAACAATGAAAAAAGGGACCTTAGTCTTACCTTAAGTATGCAGCCGCACGTCACCCTCTTCTTCTTGGCTGATTTTTAGCCCAAATTGAAGGCAATGCAACGACAACACTTTTCTCTTCGAGCTTCGCGATTCGGGGCTTAGATTGTGGTCAAAATTTGGTTTCTCTCTCTACCTCTCCTCTCTCTCTCTCCATCTCTGAAAATTCTGGACGTTTTGGTCTGAAAAATAAAGGTGAAAGCTGAAAATTTCACTTAAATGGCATGGGTATTGGGCCTGACCCGACTTGGAATCGGGTTGGGCCGAATCCTTTGTTCAGCTCGACCTTTCTACTTTAAAATATTCATATCTCCTTATCCTGATGTCACCTATGGGCCCACGACCTATGGTTGGAAAGCTAATTCAATTATCTACAACTTCTGTCTTTAGTATTTTTCCAAATTCTAAACTTATAATACCGTTTCTGCCCCTCAAAGTCAGATCACCCGAAAACGTTACTTAAAAATATTTGCTTGGAGGACTTCCACTTTGATTTGGCTCAAGGGTCCTTCTTGAGTTGTGTCTAACTTCACATATATTATTCATATAACTTGTCATATGTCAAAAAAAAATCTCGACATGTGGACCCCACCTCGACTTATGAATAATCCAACGTACAAAAATACGGGATATAACATTAAAAGTCTCAACCTCGTATCCCGGAATAGTCTCGTCCTTAACTTTTCATGGTTAGCTCGGAATGTCCCAATGTACAAAATACGGGATATAACATTAATGCTATTGCTAATATTACTGATTATCACACCGCACCTATATGGTCGGGCAGCTTATACATTTATGCATATATGATATGATGATGAGTATGGAAGTAAGTCAGCATGTATGATTTCCTTTATGATCCAGTCAGTCACAGATTACTCTTTATTGATGCCTCCTTATTTCATTGATGTCTTATATTTGTTCATGCCTTACATACTCAGTACAATATTCGTACTGACGTCCTTTTCTTCGGACGCTGTGTTCATGCACACGGTAGTGAACGGGGAGGTGATCCGGACTCGCCCAGAGCTAGCGGCTGATTTGAGAGCACTCCATTCTCCGGAGGTGCCATTGATATTCTTTTGGTACATAATTGTATATATCCATGATTGGGCACGACGGGGTCCTGTCCCGTCCATATGTCTAGTACTCTAGTAGAGGCTCGTAGATACACAGTGTGGGCAGTGTGGTCCCATAGTCTTCGTGTATATGTATGTATATATATTATATATCATTTTGATAGCCAAAAGGGCTTATGTTTATAAAAAGTAAATATGTTTCAAATGTTAGTAGTTTTCTATGATTATGAGCATGAGATATGAATGAGAGCAGACAAGTAGCAGCATGAGTGGTGTCCGGCGGTCAGCCCTGGATACCCGTCATGGCCCGTAGTTCGGGTCGTGACAGAAGTGGTATTAGAGCAGTTCAGTCCTAGGAAGTGTCTACGAGCCGTGTCTAGTAGAGTCTTGTTTATGGTGTGTTGCGCGTCACGCTAATAAACAAGAGGCTACAGGGCATTTAGGAAAAATGGCCATCTTTCTTCATATGAGATCGTGCGATAGAGCCGAGTACAAGATTTAATCCTCCCTAATGAGTATGTTGTGATTTCAGAGATGTCGCCAAAAGCTAAAGCCGCCCAGAAGGGCAAGACTACGACAAAGAGGCGGGCAGAAAGAGGGCCACCTATGAATATAGATGAAGGAGAATCACATCATGAGGCTTTATCTAATACTTCTACTACTCCGCCTATTACGGAAGAACAAGAACGGGCTTCTGTTCCTGCTCCTATGCCTCCAGTTCCTCCACCGGCTACATCGGGTCAACAAGTGACCGAGGCTATTAATTTATTGACACAGTTGGTTGCCGCTCAGGCACAAAGGAAAAATGCGGGCTCGTGTGATCGTTCATCTAGTGCTAGAGCCCGTGACTTCATGAGCCTAAATCCTCCGAAATTCTTTGGGTCAAAGCCGGATTAAAACCCACAAGGCTTTATCGATGAGATGCTAAGAACGTTGCGGATTATTCATGCTTTCGAGACCGAATCGGTGGAGTTGGCATCGTATAGACTCCGAGATGTGGCGGTCTTATGGTACAATAATTGGATAGCGTCGAGGCAGGAAAATGCGCCTCCTCCCGTTTGGCAAGAATTTGTGGACGCTTTCATTCGCCATTATTTGCCATCGGAAGTCCACCAAGCTAGAGCGGACAGATTTCTGAATTTAAGGCAAGGGAACATGAGCGCTCGGGAGTATAGCCTTCAATTTAATTCTTTGGCTAGGTATGCCCCGACAATGGTGGCCGATATGGGAGATCGGGTGCATAGATTTGTGAGTGGCTTAGGGCCACATATATTTAAAGATTGCTTGACGGCCTCCTTGCAGGATGGGATGGACATTTCCCGTATTCAGGCCCATGCCCAAAATCTAGAAGGCAGCAACCTCCCCAAAGGGGTGATTGTGATGCTGATCGGGGACAAAGTAAAAGGGCCAGATCTATGGGCACAGGCCGTGATTATAGAGGGGGATCGAGGCAGACCTTTTCTAGGCACTCAGGCCAGTCAGCGACGAGTGCACCTCCCAAATTTGCAGACAGAAGATTTGATCGCTCTTTCCGTTCAGGACATGGCCAGAGTTCGAGGGGCCCAGGTTCCCAGTTTGGTGGAGATTATAGTCAGAAGAGACCTCCAGTACCGCGATGCAGCCAGTGCAGTAGATTACATTTTGGACAGTGCCGTCAGGGTTCAAATGCTTGTTATGCGTGTGGTCAGGTGGGGCATATGATGAGAGATTGCCCATCGATGAGCGGCAGAGCTAGGACCCAGACCACAGGATCAGCGGCCGGTTCTTCTTCAGCACGTCCTACAGGGCACACTCTTCAGACCCCAGCAGGCCGAGGTAGAGGCCGAGAGGGAGTATCTGCATCAGGTGCCACACAGCCCCGCTTATATGCTTTAGCCGGACGGCAAGATCTTGAGTCATCCCCAGATGTGGTTACAGGTAGATTGTCCGTATGTTCTTATGATGTGTATGCATTGATAGATCCGGGATCTACGTTATCATATATTACTCCCTATGTTGCAAATCGTATTGGGGTGAAACCCGAGCTAATTAAGCCTTTTGAGGTATCCACTCCGGTTGGTGATCCCGTAATAGCCAAGCAAGTGTATAAAGATTGTATAATTGTGATATGTGATTGTTATATCCCGAATTTTGTGCATTGGGACATTCCGGGCTAACCACGATAAGTTAAGGGCAAGACTACTCCGGGATGCGAGGTTGAGATTTTTGACCTTCGATTTTATTTTAATGCATAAGTTGTTTATGAATTTTATTGGTATGGAATATTAAGGGAAATTAGGGGCTAGAAGTTGAAATAAAAATTTCATGAAAAGGCCAAAGTGGCCGTGTGTTAAAATAGGACCCACATGTCGGGGATTTTATAAAGGACATATGAAGAGATATAAGGGTTGTACATGTGAAGTTGAGCAAGTCCTAAGAAGGACCCATAAGCTAAAAATGAGTGTAAGCCCTCCAAAAGGACGATTTAAGAAAACGTCTTCGGGTGATTTGACTTCGAGGGGCCAAAACGGCATTATGAGTTTGGAATTTGGGAAAACTCCCAGAATGAAAGTTGTAGATAATTGAAATATTTTTCCAACCATAGGTCGTGTGTTCACAGGAGACATCGGGATAAGGAGATATGAATGTTTTAAGGCAGAAAGGTCAGTGGGTCAGGCCCAACCCGAGCCCAACCGGGTCAGGCCCATTACCCACACCTTTTTAAATGAAATATCAGCCATTTATCCTCATATTTCATACCAAAACACCCAGAAAATTCTGGAGAAAAAGAGAGAGAGAGCCTAGAGAGAAAAACTAATTTTGACCAAAATTCGCGCCCGAATTCCGAAGCCCATGAAGAGAAAAGTGTCGTACGTCGCGTTGCCTTCAATTTGAGCTAAAAATCAACCAAGAAGAAGAGGTTGGACGTGGTGGCTGCACACTTGAGGTAAGATTAAGGTTCCTTTTCATTGTTAACAAGTTTATTCAGAGTTTAACGGATTAGAATGGAGGGAATAGTGTGTAGAATTGGATGAAATTCATGAAACTTAGTATGTTGATGTTGAGCCGTGAGTATGGGCTGTTTTGTGACAAGGAATGAACTAAATTTTATTTAGTTTTTTTGGTTGTTGTTGTATGGATTCTATGATGAGAATGATGGTTTAATGATTCAAATTGAAGTTGTAATCGTTTGTAGGTTGTTGGAGAAGGTAATGTGATTTTATCATAATTTCTTGTATTATTGAGGTTAATGTTGTTAATGTGTAGATTGTTGGTGTAGTTTATGAATTTGGAAGAAAGAAATGTGTTGTTGTTATCCCTATGGCAATTGGAAGGTTTCGGGTTTGTGGAATGTTGTCGAATTATGTAGCAAAGAGTTATTGACGTTAGAATGCATTTTGAATTGATTGTTGATGTTGTTAGTGTGGTTATTGGTATTGTTGTTGAAGATTTGGCCGAGTTGAATTCTCGGGGTTGTTGAATTTACAAGGGAAATGCTGCCCAAATTTCTGTAGATAAAGTGCTAGCCTAGAATTGAATTCCGGAGTACCTATGGCTAATGTTTGGTATCTAATGATGTTGTTGTAGATTTGGGAAGCCGAGACTTAAATTCGGATTAGCTTAGGAAGCGGACAAGGTATGTAAAGCTAACCTTTCTTTCTTTTGTCACGACCCAACCCCGTAGTTATTCCAAATTCTCAGTTAGGGGGCACTCATATTCCAACGACAAGTGTCCAAAGTTCTCTTGGAATAGTATCTTCACCCCCACTTATATCATCCGTTTCTTCTGCTGAAATTATACCGCCCCCCGTCTGTTCCTTAAGTCTATCGTTTTTGCCGCTTAAAGATTCCATTATTTTTTAGGTGAAATCGTGTGCACGTAGTATCCCTTTATGCTTTATGCCTTTTTACCCTTCTTGTGTGCCCAACGTAGGCTTCTAATTCACTCAAAAACATCCCAAGTTCGTCTCAATGATGATCTCATCTTATCACCATATCGTCTCACTACCCTATTGACTTCATAACTATGTATTCCCCTTTTTCTTTTCCACAATCGTACCCGTTTACTCACGTCTATCTTGGGTGCTTCTTTTAGCATTCCCTTACCATATTTCTCCGATCTATGCATGTCCGTCCTTTCTGCGCAAGAGCTTGACTTTATAATACCGCTACATTTTCGGAAAATATTACTCCTACATAATCCCTTTCTTATTTTCAAATCATAGTCTCGTTCACCCCTTCTTGTTCTCCTCATACTGGTCATTTCCTAGCACTCATTCTACCTCGTTGCTCATCTTTCTATGGCTTGGTCTTTCACGATTCCGTCAACCGATATTACTCGTGTTCTCGCTACACCGTCATCATCTATCACTGCAATCGTTATCTCACCCGCTTTTCTCTTCATCTCCTCCTTTTTTTTTTGTGCTCGCTATCGTTTCGTTATCTCGTAATTTCTATTCGTACTTTCCCGTAGAAGAACTTCATAAATCTCTCTTTTTTTTTTTTTTTCCACTAACTCACCTTCATACTTGGGTCACACAAATCACGTCATACCTTTTAGCCACTTCCTCGCTAGGCTTTGCTTACTTTCATAACGATCCTTACTATATTCCTATAATATCCTATTCATAATCAATCGTATAGTGTAATACTTAACCTTTTGCCCATTCGGTCGGTCAATCGATCCTTAATATCCCACTGGCTGTCTTATCTATACATTCGTATTCGTCACAATTCTTTTCCTTCTGTACTCTTGTCTCAATCATACTATTATTTCTTCTAAATATAGTCTCGTCATAATTTATCCATGCTTATCAATTCAGTTGGTACCCTAATATAACACTCTATCAAGATTTGCCAACCTCTTCTAACTCATCTCTTAATATCACAAGCCCTTTCGAAATTCTCTTTACCATGTCGACATCGACCTCCTAATTACCATTACCGCCAATTCGGTAGTTAACTTATTTTTCAAGGTCAGCCGTACTTGCAACTTAGTCAAATTCTATCCTTACTATTAACACGACCTTTCAAGGCATATTACAAACCCATACGTCATTCTCGTTTTATTCCCCGGAAAAATTTCGGCAGAGTTTTCTCTGTATTTCTCACTATCTCAAAACCTGTACACAGGAAATACCAATAATGCCTCACAGGGCCAACATATATATATACATATCATATCAAATCGCAGCCACACGGGGCTCGTATCGACAACGCATGAAAATAGTGGACTTACCTCGTATATCCAACTCGAACCGCACTTCGTTACACTTTCGTTTACTTTTCCCTTCCAACTTTTTTTTTTGACTTTACATTTCAATCGTACTTTAATGCCTTAGTCAACATATGCAGTTTAAACCATTTTCAAAGACTCGATAGAATAATCAAAGTGAACTATCATTTTAGAACCAAGGCGATAGTCAAATCAAGTTTCTTCCGAATGTCGTTCGAAGATATATCAACAGAACTTTAGGACTCATAGATACGTATCAAACCATAAGAAATAACTTATGGAAATTAGGGGCATAATCGTCATTACAAACTCAATAGAGAAGTAAATAATCGACGCTCGAGGGATAAGACGTTAGTCACGCTAAATCCTTTCAAAAGTTGTTAGTATTACACAAGGAAAAGTCTCGGGGCCCACGGACGAGTATCAAACCAATCAGAGTCCATCTATGAAAGTTGGCGATCATTATTCATTATAGATTCTCCTACGAACGTTTCAAAGCGATCCGAGCTCGTCTATGAAAGTTACGGTCGTTCGTAGTTGCGGAGTCTTTTTTTTAAAAAAAAAAACAACGTCCTTTATGTAACATTTAAAATCCAACTATACAAAAGACTTAAGAACCATAATTTGACCATATTAAGAATGTCAACATCAAGAAGTGAATAAGAATCGTATACGGGCTCGGATCTTAAGAATGGAGTTACCCGAGACTCGTTCACCATTTTCCTTTACATTCGAGTACTTTAACATGACTTTGTCGTTAGTGAATATAGTGGTTATGTATATGAAATGGTCCCGCACCCTTCGCCATCCTTCGCGATCTTGCTATATTTATGGCAACTCGTAATTCGAGTTTAACTCGAATCCTTGGGCTCTTGCCACAACTTTTTCCTTTAGCTTTTTGCCCTCAAATCTTACAATGCTACACAAAAGCATAGGGCTACGGAAATTTTTACTACCTTACAATTCTCTCATAACACAAGTATACGTGTCTCGATTTCCCTACGTTGGCAATCATTTCGAACTCTAGCTCCAAGCTAATAAATTTGCCCTTCGGGGCATGAAGACGCCGTAATCCCTTTCAAGTCTAGTATGTTCTCCACCCCCCCTTTATTGGGGGTCCTAATGCACTACACGGTTTTAGATATCCATCGTCTCGCACTTATCTTTCGAGAATTAGAAATCTCTTAACATCGTTGCACGGCCTAATCATCCTTTTTTTTACTTCTCATTTTTCGTTGTGATCACTACCCTTTCGTTCCACTCGTCGAAGTCTGTTCTCTAACGTCAAACATTCTTCTCTTATCCCATACTACCACACTCTATCCCTCTCACACGCCTTACCTCGAATTTTTATCCAAATAGTGTCGTGCTTGCCCGTCGCCTCTCTTGGAGGCTTCCCTCTCTCATGTTCCTTACTCTTTCGCTTTTTCCGACATTTAGGTCACCTTGCCTTCCATCTATTCACTTTCGTTCTTTTCCAAAATATCATTGTGTTAGAACTTTCCAAGCTTAACTTGTAGTGAAAACAGCATCAGCTTGCCTTATAACATTTGTGCCATTTTATTTTCTTTCACTTGAACTTCCTTACCTTGTCCGATTAATGCCTTCCAACATGTCACGACGTCGATTGTTGGGATTCAATATAGCCATGTATGAGATGTCATAGTCATACGTATACATAATCGCTACCATCTTGTTTACAAAATATTTCCAACACTATTCAACTTACTCCGTTTCTAAAGGCCGTATTACACCTTCCTTCTTTTTCACCGGTTGGATTAGTCCGCCTCGTCTACATGACCTCTTAAGGTTCCCGCCCCACTCCGTATACTCGATTTCTCTTAGGCTACCCAAAGCTTTCCATTTATCTCTCCTATGACCGACTCCACAAGACTTTTATAAACTTCCTGTGTGGGTCACCCATCCTAAAATTGCTCCCACTCAAAGACGCTTAACTTTGGGACTCGATGAAATACGACGTTCTAATGTTAATATGATCGCGTCGACCTTGTCGCACGACCACCTTGAGACATAATTTGGAGTAAGTTGAAGTCCGGACAGATTTCAAAATGCCCTCATAACACACCTCCCGCCGAATTAAAAAAAAGTCTCTTACTTCGACCCAATAATTATTTAATACTCGTACACACCCATTAATCAGAAATAGCATACGAATAACTTATACAGTATACAAATAACATATACGTACGATTTAAAAGTGAAACGTCGCCCCAAAGATGTCACAAATGTATTTACAGATCATAATCATATCTTTCAAGCTTAGATGATATCACATATAATCCGGTAAGGCTATCATAGTATAGGGGGGACGTCCAAATCACGCGACACATGCTGAACCTTGATCACCCACAACCCACACATATATGTCTACGGACTCCTCTAAGAGTCATAACAAAATCATATGATGGGACGGGGCCCCGCCGTACCCATGAATAGACATATAGTATATACATATGCATCGGAAGAATCACGCACCAAAACATAGGCTCATTTAAGGGAGCGCTCCAAGTCACCAATGGGAATCTAAGCTTGTGGATCGTCCAAATAAGTATACGTACTGCCGCGCGGCATGAAACGCATATCGATTTCCCCAGAAAGGAGGTCAATACGGAATATGCATTTCGAGTATTCAAAGCGTGAAAAATAATAAATAGGATCATAATCGAACAAGAGATACATATAAATACAATATCCAAAATACCAAAATGCTTACTCATTAAAACATAAATCATGCATGGGGCTCTTAGAATATGGTCGCCGCCCGTCGTTGGCGCCATAACACAACATCACACCGAAGGTTTCATATCTCCGTATCCCCGTCACACAAAGATAACACATCATAACGCCATAACAATAGATAACACCGTATATAATCGGAACCCGGCCCTCTAACGAGGAGCTCGGTGAACCGTAACACAAAGATCACACCGGAATATAACATAGTGCGCACGATACATAACCGGCCCGGGACTCGGCGAAAGAGATAACAACCATATGCACGAGCAGATTCGTGAGCAACTATATGCAGAGACTTCATAACACCCTCACATCTATGATCTCAGACATAAGAGCTCGGTTTACGGTTAAACAAGCTCACTCCGAAGGGATGATGTCATAAGTGAGTCTCGGACAAGATGTCACCCCTAGTCCGACGCGCGGACCGAGCGTACTATTCGGACGCTAAGGGATATGTTACGGGCTTGCGTTATTGATTACGAGACGTGTTGGAATGATCATACGCCACGTATGGAGGTTGCCTATAATAACAACTACCATTCTAGCATCCGGATGGCCGTATGAGACTTTTTATGGCAGAAGGTGCGGGACACCAACTGGCAGGTTCGATGTTGGCGAAACTAAGTTAATTCGCCCGAATAAGACTCAGCAAGTTATTGATAAGGTGAAGCTTATGCAGAAAAGGTTCTTGGGCCCGAGTCGATAGAAGTCATATACGGATAATCGACGTCAACATTCGGAGCTCCAAATTGGCGATTAAGTATTTCTGAAAGTGTCACCCATGAAGGGTGTTATGAGATTCAGCAGAAAAAAGAAGTTAAGCCCGAGGTATATTGGACCATCAGGTGAGAAAATTGTGTACTAAATACATAGCTTCCGTTAAGGTATTGTAGCGGAACAATAACAGGGAAGAGATGAAGAATACGTATTCCTACTTGTTTCCTATGTCGTCAAGTAATCCAAATTCCCAGTGGGTTATGTTGATTGGTGAATGAATTGTATGTGGTAGCTATAAAAGAGATTCCCCCGAAGTGCTTATAAGATCTGTAAAGGCTAGTTTAACATTCGAGGACGAATGTTCTAAAGGGGGGAGGATGTTATATCCCGAATTTTGTGCATTGGGACATTCCGGGCTAACCATGATAAGTTAAGGGCAAGACTACTCCGAGATGTGAGGTTGAGATTTTTGACCTTCGATTTTATTTTAATGCATAAGTTGTTTATGAATTTTATTGGTATGGAATATTAAGGGAAATTAGGGGCTAGAAGTTGAAATAAAAATTTCATGAAAAGGCCAAAGTGGCCGTGTGTTAAGGTGGGACCCACATGTCGGGATTTTATGAAGGACATATGAAGAGATATATGGGTAGTACATGTGAAGTGGAGCAAGTCCTAAGAAGGACCCATAAGCTAAAAATGAGTGTAAGCCCTCCAAAAGGACGATTTAAGAAAACGTCTTCGGGTGATCTGACTTCGAGGGGCCAAAACGGCATTATGCGTTTGGAATTTGGGAAAACTCCCAGAATGAAGGTTGTATATAATTGTAATATCTTTCCAACCATAGGTCGTGGGTTCACAGACAATATCGGGATAAGGAGATATGGACATTTTAAGCCAGAAAGGTCAGTGGGTCAGGCCCAACCCGAGCCCAACCGGGTCAGGCCCATTACCCACACCTTTTTAAATGAAATATCAGCCTTTTCTCCTCATATTTCATACCAAAACACCCAGAAAATTCTGGAGAAAAAGAGAGAGGAGAGCCTAGAGAGAAAAACTAATTTTGACCAAAATTCGCGCCCCGAATTCCGAAGCCCATGAAGAGAAAAGTGTCGTACGTCGCGTTGCCTTCAATTTGAGCTAAAAATCAACCAAGAAGAAGAGGTTGGACGTGGTGGCTGCACACTTGAGGTAAGATTAAGGTTCCTTTTCATTGTTAACAAGTTTATTCAGAGTTTAACGGATTAGAACGGAGGGAATAGTGTGTAGAAATGGATGAAATTCGTGCAACTTTGTATGTTGATGTTGAGCCGTGAGTATGGGCTGTTTTGTGACAAGGAATGAACTAAATTTTATTTAGTATTTTTGGTTGTTGTTGTATGGATTCTATGATGAGAATGATGGTTTAATGATTCAAATTGAAGTTGTAATCGTTTGTAGGTTGTTGGAGAAGGTAATGTGATTTTATCATAATTTCTTGTATTATTGAGGTTAATGTTGTTAATGTGTAGATTGTTGATGTAGTTTATGAATTTGGAAGAAAGAAATGTGTTGTTGTTATCCCTATGGCAATTGGAAGGTTTCGGGTTTGTGGAATGTTGTCGAATTATGTAGAAAAGAGTTATTGACGTTAGAATGCATTTTGAATTGATTGTTGATGTTGTTAGTGTGGTTATTGGTATTGTTGTTGAAGATTTGGCGAGTTGAATTCTCGGGGTTGTTGAATTTAGGAGAAATGCGCCCAAATGTACGTAGATAAAGTGCTAGCCTAGAATTGAATTCGAGTGCCTATGGCTAATGTTTGGTATCTAATGATGTTGTTGTAGATTTGGGAAGCCGAGACTTAAATTCGGATTAGCTTAGGAAGCGGACAAGGTATGTAAAGCTAACCTTTCTTTCTTTTGGCATGTCCTAATTGTAAGTAGGCTATGATACGAGTCTCGGGGTAACTCCATTCTTAAGATCCGAGCCCGTATACGATTCTTATTCACTTCTTGATGTTGACGTTCTTAATATGGTCAAATTATGGTTCTTAAGTCTTTTGTATAGTTGGATTTTAAATGTTGCATAAAGGACGTTGTTTTTTTTTAAAAAAAAAAAAAAGACTCCGCAACTACGAACGACCGTAACTTTCATAGACGAGCTCGGATCGCTTCGAAACGTTCGTAGGAGATTCTATAATGAATAATGGTCTCCAACTTTCATAGATGGACTCGGATTGGTTTGATACTCGTCCGTGGGCTCCGAGACTTTTCCTTGTGTAATACTAACGACTTTTGAAAGGATTTAGCGTGACTAACGTCTTATCCCTCGAGCGTCGATTATTTACTTCTCTATTGAGTTTGTAATGACAATTATGCCCCTAATTTCCATAAGTTATTTCTTATGGTTTGATACGTATCTATGAGTCCTAAAGTTACATTGATATATCTTCGAACGACATTCGGAAGAAACTTGATTTGACTATCGCCTTGGTTCTAAAATGATAGTTCACTTTGATTATTCTATCGAGTCTTTGAAAATGGTTTAAACTGCATATGTTGACTAAGGCATTAAAGTACGATTGAAATGTAAAGTCAAAAAAAAAAGTTGGAAGGGAAAAGTAAACAGGAAAGTGTAACAGGTGCAGTTCGAGTTGGATATACGAGGTAAGTCCACTATTTTCATACTGTTGTCGATTTTGGGAGCCCTGTGTGGCTGCGATTTGATATGATATGTATATATATATGTTGGCCCTGTGAGGCATTGTTGGTATTTTACGTACAAAAGTTTTGAGATAGTGAGAAATACAGAGAAAACTCTGCCAAAAATTTTCGGGGAATAAAACGAGAATGAGGTATGGGTTTGTAATATGCCTTGAAAGGTCGTGTTAATAGTAAGGATAGAATTTGACTAAGTTGCAAGTACGGCTGACCTTGAAAAATAAGTTAACTACTGAATTGGCGGTAATGGTAATTAGGAGGTCGATGTCGACATGGTAAAGAGAATTTGGAAAGGGCTTGTGATATTAAAAGATGAGTTAGAAGAGGTTGGCAAATCTTGATAGAGTGTTATATTAGGGTACCAACTGAATTGATAAGCATGGATAAATTATGACGAGACTATAGTTAGAAGAAATAATAGTATGATTGAGACAAGAGTACGAAGGAAAAGAATTGTGACGAATACGAATGTATAGATAAGACAAACTTGTGGGATATTAAGGATCGATTGACCGAGAATGGGCAAAAGGTTAAGAAGTATTACACTATACGATTGATTACGAATAGGATATTATAGGAATATAGTAAGGACTGTTATGAAAGTAAGCAAAGCCTAGCGAGGAAGTGGCTAAAAGGTATGACGTGATTTGTGTGACCCAAGTATGAAGGTGAGTTAGTGGAAAAAAAAAGAAAAAAAGAGAGATTTATGAAGTTCTTTTACAGGGAAAGTACAGAATAGAAATTACGAGATAACGGAAACGATAGCGAGTACAAAAAAAAAAGGAGGAGATGAAGAGAAAAGCAGGTGAGATAACAGTGCAGTGATAGATGATGACGAGTGTAGCCGAGAACACGAGTAATATCGGTGAACGCGAAAGACCAAGCCATAGAAAGATGAGCAACGAGGTAGAATGAGTGCTAGGAAATGACTGTATGAGGAGAAAAGAAGGGGTGAACAGAATATGATTTGAAAATAAGAAAGGGATTATGTAGGAGTAATATTTTCCGAAAATGTAAAGATATAAAGCGCTCTTGAGCAGAAAGGACGGACATAGACCGGAGAAATATGGTAAGGGAATGCTAAAAGAAGCACCCAAGATAGATGTGAGTAAACGGGTACGATTGTGGAAAAAAAAAGGGGAATACATAGTTATGAAGTCAATAGGGTAGTGCGACGATATGGTGATAAGATGAGATCATCATTGAGATGAACTTGGGATGTTTTTGAGTGAATTAGAAGCCTACGTTGGGCACACAGTAAGGGTAAAAAGGCATAAAGCATAAAGAGATATTACGTGCACACGATTTCACCTCAAAAATAATGGAATCTTTAAGCGGAAAAAACGATAGACTTAAGGAACAGATGGGGCGGTATAATTTCAGCAGAAGAAACGGATGATATAAGTGGGGGTGAAGATACTATTCCAAGAGAACTTTGGACACTTGTCGTTGGAATATGAGTGCCCCCTAACTGAGAATTTGGAATAACTACGGGGTTGGGTCGTGACAGTGATCGCCAAACCAAAGCTGATTTAGTTGAGCTAGAAATGCTAGATTTCGATATGATTATGGGTATGGATTGGTTGGCCTCATGTTATGCTAATGTTGATTGTCGAATGAAACTGGCTCGATTTCAATTTCCGGGAGAGCCCGTGCTTGAATGGAAAGGTAATACAGCATCTCCAAGAGGTAGGTTTATTTCCTACGTCAAGGCAAGAAAAATGATAGCTAAAGGCTATATTTATCATTTAGTTCGAGTTCGTGACACGGAAGCAGAGTCACCGGCATTCCAATTGATTCCAGTAGTAAATGAGTTTCCGGATGTATTTACAGATGAACTTGCAGGCCTTCCTCCAGAAAGGGAGATTGACTTCGCCATTGATGTGTTGCCGGATACTGAGCCTATTTCTATTCCTCCTTATCGAATGGCACCGACAGAGTTGAAACAATTAAAATCCCAGTTGAAAGACTTTCTTGAAAAGGGGTTCATCAGACCCAGTTCATCACCATGGGGAGCGCCAATCTTATTTGTGAAAAAGAAAGATGGCTCCTTACGAATGTGTATTGATTATAGACAGCTGAATAAGGTGACGATAAAGAACAGGTATCCTCTTCCTAGAATTGATGATTTATTTGATCAGCTACAGGGTGCCAAGTGGTTTTCCAAAATAGATTTGAGGTCCGGTTATTACCAAGTGAGGGTCAGAGAAGAAGATATTCCCAAGACAGCTTTCAGAACAAGATATAGCCATTATGAATTTTGAGTGATGTCGTTTGGGCTAACTAATGCTCTGGTAGTATTTATGAATTTAATGAATAATGTGTTTAGGCCTCTCTTGGATTTGTTCGTGATAGTATTCATTGATAATATTCTGGTGTACTCTCGCACAGAATCAGAACATGCAGATCATCTACGTATTGTTCTTGGAATTCTTCGAACTCGAGAATTGTATACAAAATTTTCAAAGTGCGAGTTTTGGTTAAATTCTGTGACATTTCTGGGCCATGTGATTTCAGATGATGGTATTAGAGTTGATACTCAAAAGATTGAAGCTGTGCAGACTTGGCCAAGGCCTACGACGCCTACAGAAGTTCGTAGTTTTCTGGGATTGGCAGGTTATTATAGAAGATTTGTAGAGGGCTTTTCATCTATTTCAGCCCCGTTGATGAAGCTAACCCAGAAGTCAGTTAAATTCCAGTGGAATGATGCTTCTGAGCGCAGCTTCCAAGAGTTAAAGGACAGACTAACCTCCGCTCCAGTCTTAACACTTCCAGAAGGGCCGGATGGCTATGTTGTATATTGTGATACTTCTGGTGTTGGGCTAGGATGTGTGTTAATGTTAAAGATGGAAAAGTTATTGCTTATGCGTCGAGGTAAAACGTTAAAAACATGAAAAGAACTACCCAACTCATGATCTCGAATTAGCTGCAGTTATTCATGCATTAAAAATGTGGAGACATTATTTGTATGGCGTACATGTTGATATCTATACAGATCATAAGAGTCTCCAATACATCTTCAAATAGAAGGAGTTGAATCTACGGCAAAGGCGGTGGTTAGAATTATTGAAAGATTATGATGTTAATATCCTATACCACCCCGGAAATGCCAATGTAGTAGCTGATGCGCTTAGCCGCCGATCAATGGGCAGCTCATGTGAAGTTCCTCCAGGGAAAAAAGAAATGATTCATGAACTCCATCAACTAGCTAATCTTGGAGTACGTATAATTGACTCAGGTGAGGCAGGAATTAGTGTTAATGATCCTACAGTTTCTTTCCTGAATGCGGAAGTAAAAGAGTGACAATATGAGGATCCTCAATTGAGTCATTATAGGGATGCGTGTCATGTAAAAGAGGAGTCCCTGTTTGAAATTTCCACAGAAGGAGTCCTTAGATACCGAAGGTGCTATGCATGCCAAATGTGGCAGAATTACGTCGTCGAATCCTAGAAGAAGCTCACTATTCTCGTATTCTATCCATCCTCAGAACGACAAAAATGTATCATGATCTGAAAGTGATGTATTGGTGGGATGGCATGAAAAGAGACATAGCAGAATTTGTGGCCCAATGTCCAAATTGCCAACAGGTGAAAGTAGAACATCAAAAGCCAGAGGGATTGTTGCAAGCAATGGAAATTCTTACGTGGAAATGGGAAGTAATCAATATGGATTTCGTTGTAGGACTACCTCTTTCACGAAGCAAGTATGATTCTATATGGGTGATAGTGGACAGACTCACGAAAGCAGCTCACTTTCTCCCGCCGTAACCACGTACTCGAAGATTATGCGAGGTTGTATATCAAGGAAATTGTGAGACTTGGCGGTGTTTCGATATCTATTATTACGGGATGTGGGGTAGGAAAGTACGCTTCACAAATTTAAGCTCAAAATCCTTCCAAGAAGGTCTAGGTACTCAAGTGAGGCTTAGCACGGCATTCCATCCGCAGACTGACGGACAAGCTGAACGTACTATACAAACCCTGGAAGATAAGCTAAGGGCATGTACTGTAAATTTTGGTGGTAGTTGGGATGACCACTTACCCCAAATCGAATTTGCTTACAATAATAGCTACCATTCCAGCATTCAACTGGCTCTGTATGAAGCGTTATATGGAAGAAAGTGCAGATCTCCGATTGGATGGTTTGATGTCAGAGAAGTACAATTAATAGGCCCCGAGTTGATTCAACAAGTCAGAGAAAAAGTCAAGTGTGATCCGAGATCGATTATCGACAACTCCAAAGTTGCCAAAAATCTTATGCGGACAAAGCTGGCGAGATTTAGAATTTCCTCAAGTTAATGATTGGGTGCTTTGCTGTTGTCACCAACGGCGATAAGATTTGGCAAAAAGGGAAAGTTAAGTCCTCAATATATTGACCTGGCACCATCCCAGCGGGGGTAAGTGGCGTATGAATTAGAGTTGCCTTGCAGCTTCGAGTTAGTCCACCCAAACATTCCATGTTTCAATGCTCCGCAAATGTGTAGGGGATCCCACAAAGATTGTGCCAGTAGATGATATTCAGATAACAGAAAAGCTAGCTTATGAAGAAGTGCCTATTGCCATATTAGACAGGCAAGTACGAAAGCTTCGGAATAAGGAAATAGCTTTAGTTAAAGTTTTATGGCGAAATAAAAATTGGGAAGAGATAACTTGGGAAGCGGAAGAGAATATGAAATCCACGTATCCGCATTTATTTCAGCCCCCAGAAGAGATCTTTGATGAGACAGCGAAATCATGAGGTATGTATGCTTTACTTTTATGTATATGGGTCGTGTGTGGCCAATTTATATTGATATTGTTATATCCCGTATTTTGAACAACGGGATAACATGAGTGAATTACGATAAGTTGGGGACAAGACTATCCGGAGATACGAAGTAGAGACTTTTGTATGTTTTAAAGGCTTAAGTTGTGTATGATTTTATTGGCATGGAAATGTTAAGGAAACATTTGGGGTCAAATTCTATTTTTGGAAAGTATTCTATCTTTGGAAAGTGTATTATTATGTGAACAACAAAAAAAAAAAAAAAAAAAAAACAAGGGACCATGTGGCCGGCCACCTTGGTGTGGGCCATGGCCACATGGATGATCAATACTTGGTAATTAAAAGATGACTTAGTCATCTTGTTTCTCATTCAACACTTAAGAAATTTCAAGAAAAATCAAGAAGCTTTGAAGAGGAAAAAGGGCCATATTGGCCAAACCTTGCAAATTCAAGACCAAGAATTGATCATCAAAAAAATTATTTCTTCAAGAAAACCTACTAATTGGAGGGTGCTTAGTAACATGGAGTTGTTGCTTCAAGCAATAGCCTACTCGTTTTCCTCATCCACCATCTTAGCCAAGTTGTGGAGTTGTGAAGAAAGGTGAGTTTTAATCTTGTTTTATGTGTTATGAATGGTTTATGTATGTTGTAGTAGGCTAAAATGGATGAAATTCATGAAAACTTTGCATGTGAAGTTGGGCCGTGTGCATGGTGTTTGGCCGTGCATGTGTGTTGTGTGTCAAAAGTGATGAATTAATTCTAGTTAGCATGTTTTGATTGTTGTGGTGTGAAGAAAAGAATGGAAATCATGAAGTTGGTAGAATGGGGTGTTGTTCGAAAATGGTCCCCCTTGTGTGTTAAGAATGAACAAATTCTAGTTAGCATTCTAGCTATCGTCGTTATGGATTCTATGATGAAAAATGCAAGTTTAATGATTCAAATTGATGTTGTAATGGTTATGGGCTGATTTGGAAGTTAATGTGCTTTTAATGTAATTTTTGTATTTATGGAAGTGACATTGTTAAAGTGTGTGGATTGTTAGTGTAATTCATGAATTTGGGAGAGAAGGATGTGGATTATGTTGTTCTCGGGTTTGGGGAGGAATTCGGGTGAGTTGGAGTGTTGTTTGGGTTGTTTTGAAAATTGTGTGAATTGTTTAAAGCGTTCTTGAATATTGTTTGAATGGTTTCAGATTAGTAATCGAATGTATAAGCGTTGATGTTGATTTGAATGTAAGTAGTTGAAGTGAGCATATTGAAATATTGTGAATGTTGTTGAATTATGTAAAAAGAGCTATTAATGTTAGAATGCATTTGGAATTGATTATTAATGTTGCTAGTTGGTTGTTGGTGTTGTTGTTGATGAATTTGGCCGAGTTGAAATCTCGGGGTTGGTGTATTTACAGGGGAAATGCTGCCCAAATTTCTGTAGAATTTGGTGTTCGTGTGGAATTGAATACCTAAATGCTTATAGCTAATGTTTGGTATATTGGCGTTATGTAGATCTTGGAGTGCCCGAGACTTGAGGCTTGACTTAGCTTGAGAGCGGACGAGGTATGTGAAGCCTAATCTTTCCTTTTTTTTGGCATGTCCTAGTGCTAATTAGGCTATGATACGAGCCTCGGGGTAATTCCACTCTCGAGATCCGAGCTTGCATATGTATCTTATTCGCTTCTAAAGATTTACCCTCCTAACGTAGCCTAACTAAGGCACTTATGTTTTCATTTGATTGAATTTCAAGAGTTTTGTAAAGAATTTTATTCCTAAAAGACGCCGAAACTACGAACGCTCGTAACTTTCATGGACGAGCTCGGATCGCCTCGAAACACTCATAGCAGGTTCCATAAGGTATAACATTCCCCAACCTCCATAGGCGGGCTCGGATGGGGTTGACACCCGTCCGTGGGCCCAGCGACTTTTCTATGCTTGTTCCTAAGGACCTTCAGGAAAGACTTAGTACTACTTTCACCTTGACTCCCGAGTATGGATTTCTTACTTATTTAATGAGTTTATGATTATGATTTTTATGCATATTGTCACTCACGACTACGCGCCGTGCATATGGTCGTACATCCTTCACCGAGTCCCGGGCCGGATATGTGTTGTGCGCACTTTGATATATTCCGGAGTATGATGTGTCCGGTTCGCCGAGTCCCTCATCAGAGGGCCGGGTACCGTGTATATTTGGCTTTATGATGTGTTACGGCATTATGATGTGATGTGATATGTCGGGTTTCGGAGATATGAAATCTTCTGGAGTATGATGTGTTATGGCGCCATCGACAGGCGGGCGACCATAGTTTTAAGAGCCCATGCATGATTTGTGTTTTTTTTAAACTAAATATTTTGACATTTTGCATATTGTACTTATTTTTCTGTATCTTCTGTTTCGATTACGATTCGGTTACTATATTTCTTGCTTTGCATACTCAGTACATATTCGTCGACCCCTTTTCTTCGGGCCGCGCTTTCATGCCGCAGGAATACGGATGCTAAAACTTGGTGATCCACCCGCCTAGGACACCTATTCCGCTATCTGGGAGTGCTCCTTCGTCCGGAGCCTATATTTTGGTATATATACTTTTCCGTTGCATATGTATATATTCATTCAGGGGTACGACGGGGCCCTGTCCCGTCATATGATTCTGTTGTTTTGTTTAGAGGTCTATAGACATGTATGTGGGTTATGGTTGTTCCTGTACAGATATGTTTGTACGTTTCATGTTTGGGCGGTCCTATCCGCCGTGGCAGCCTTGTCGGCTACATATGCGTATTTTGATATGCTATGTACATTACGACAGCCTCGCCGGCTTTTGTGACATATGTTGGCTATTATGCGTTAATCTGAGACTATATGAGATCATTTACATTTATGCACGTTTAGTATGCTAATTCTGAGTATTAGGTACGTATGAGTGTCCAGGGTCGGACACTAGTCACGGGGTTGGGTCGTGACGATGATATTATGTTGTGGCCCACGAGGCAAAGACATGGGTTGTTGTGACAGGATGGTAACGCCATATTACAGAGGAGACTCTGGCAAAATTTTTCTAGAATTCCTAGTGATTTAACATTCGAGGACGAATGTTCCAAAAGGGGGGAAGAATGTTACACCTCGGAAATTTCCCCTTAGCGTACAAGTGAATAGACTCACGAAGGGCACGATGAATACGAGGCTTGGATAAGTAAGAAATAGCATGTGATGGTCCTAATTAAGATTTCCAAAGGCATCTGAGTTAAGGCAAGAAAGTTGTTAGGGAAAGCAAGTTATAAGTTAGTGAGTCGGACGAAAACTATGAGTATTGAGTTAATGGTGCCTTAAGGATGTTGTGGAGAAGAGTTATAACGTTCCCTAGATTACTAATGAATTGATAAACAAGTGCTAAGAAGGTCCCACAAGGATTGAAGATCAAACGAAATGACGGGAACCATTCTCGTGAACCGTGAGTTCCACGGCCATGTTCCACGGACACATCATGATCCACGGACCGTGGATGTGTCCGTGGAACGGAACAGAGAAGATGGCCGGGCTGGTCGTGAACCACGACCGGCCCACGCCACAAGGGTTCCACGGACCGTGAAGCTGTCCGTGGAAGTCCCGACGACTGAAGTTGTTCCAAGTCATTAAATGTGATCCCATTTCATTTTATTCATTTCCATCCACGTCTTCAACCTATCCACACCTCTAGAACCTTCCAAATATTTCATCCACAAGAAAACAAAGGGAATCAAGGATCAATAACAAGATTTGAAGTGAATCAAGCCTAGGAAACTCCATTAAATCCATCAAAGTCAAGAAATCCAAGAAAAGTGAAAATAGGGTTTTGTGCAAAAAGGTGTATTATCACTTAAGGTCTATTCCTGTCACGACCCAACCCCGTAGGCCGTGACTAGTGCCCGAACTGGGCACTCGTACACACCCATTAATCAGAAATAGTGTACGAATAACTTAAACAACATACGGATAGCATATATATACAGAAAAGTGGAACGTCACCCCGAAGTCACGCCACAAATGTATATACGTATCATAATCACATCTTTCCAACGGATGATATCACACATAAGCCGGTAAGGCTATCATAGTATAGGGGGACGTCCAAATCACAAATAACACGGACACAATCGAACAGTGACTACCCATACCCACACATATATGTCTACGGACCTCACGGTCAAATATAACGAATCATATGACGGACAAAAAGCCCCGCCGTACCCGTGAATAAACATGTACATATATGCAATAACCGAATCCGGCTCAAAGTATAGGCTCCAGAACAAGGGAGCGCTCCAAGTCCGCTAAACAGGAATCCTAAGCTGGTGGTGTCACGACCCAACTCCGTAGGCCGTGACTAGTGCCCGAGCTGGGCACTCATACGTACCCATCAACCATAATCGTCCCACTAAAAGCATAAGCATAGGCGAAGGTAAGTCGTCG